>NC_092497.1:54147586-54331653 GCF_047495875.1 Pithys albifrons albifrons
CCAACGGGGCCTGTGTGGGTAAGAAATCAGATGGCTTTTCTCTCCTCTTGTTTCTACCTCTGCTGTTTTACTTTATAACTGTGTAGAAGGGAAGAAAAGACAACAGGATGATGTTAGTAAAGAACATTCTTCATTCATCAGCCAAATCTTGGCAGTATTTTTAACCTCAAGCTGTTTAGGCAAGCACTTCCTATAAAATGGAGTTTTGTTATGATTCAGGTTTATTTATAGATAATTTTGAGTCTGGTTTTAATAATCATAACATTGTAAAAAAAATTATTGTGTAAAATGAGGGAATAATGGAAGTCAATAACGTGCACCATCTGTTTAATATTTTTGTTACAGATCGCAATGAATGTCTGGAAATTCCTAATGTTTGCAGTCATGGTTTATGTGTGGACATGCAAGGAAGCTACCAGTGTGTGTGTCACAATGGTTTTAAGGCATCCCAAGATCAGACTATGTGCATGGGTATGGAAAAACCACAGTTTTATGTGTGGTTTGTTTGGTTATGGCTTTTGTGAAGGGGAAGAAGATGAGTAATGTTTTTAGCAGATTATATGTGCCATTAAAAGACTGATTCATGCATTTCTGGATTTTTTTGTGACTATATTATGTGAACTTGTTTGAGGAAATAAACACAGTATTCTCAAAAATAGCTCCATTTTACTGAAGAATTTATGAACAATATTTTCACAAAGTGGCTTATGTGGCAGAGAAGTTTATAGGATGTATCACAGCAGTGTGTGGAGGTGAAAAGACACATGTTTCAATTATTTAGAAATTTATTGATTTCAATTTATTGAGTTTAAAGAAATAGAATGTTAAATGTGGGCATTTAATGTAACTTAAAAGTCTACTAATTTTATATGTAAATGATGATATGATAAAGATGATACAAGAAATAAGATTAAAAAATTAGAGTATTTATCTTCCTATAGTTTACAATCAGTTCTACAGAGATTTGAAAAGAAAAGGTGATGTATATGTGTAAATGTGGTGGGTTTTGAGTTACAATAGCAAACAAGTTTTTATTTTTAAGATAATTATCATTAAAGTGTGAATTCCCAGCTACAGAGGAGTTTTCTTCTATGAGTGTCTTTCAATTTCGACTTTAAACAGACTTTTAAAACCTATTCAGATTGTAGAACATACTCATATATGCTTAGTCTTCTCAGATATTAAAAAATTACGTATGTCAAACTATTTGAGAGGCATATTCAGAAAAGTGACTTGACAATGCAAAATTTCGAAGAACTAGTAGGACAAATTCTCAATACCTTCAGATCCCCAGAAAGCTCCAGAAATCACTGAAACACACAGCAGGACACATTGAATTTTAGTGCCTTATATAAATGGCTGTCCATTTCCAATAGTTTGTAAACAGCCTTTATAATTCTGGATGTAGTATTGATATAATATAGTTAGATCAGTAAAATAAATTGTGAAATGCATTTTTAACAGCTTTTCATGGGTTCTCAGGTAAAATATCTACATAAAATTTGATTGTTTCATGGCTTTGTACTAAGTTCGGGTCACTTGTATATGTTAAGAAAGTAAGAAGTGTTATTATGGAAAATGAAAAGACAGAATGCCTTGAGATACTTCACATACACATTTATTTTTACATGCAGCAGTATCTTTTATTTTTAAAATACATATAAAATACGTAATGTAATGTTTTCCTGTGTGCACTGAGAAGCTGTGAAGGTCAGTAGCTTAAATAGATAATGCAACAGATGAAATGAGACCAAAGTTTAGAATATTTTAACAGTGCAGACAACATATTAACACATATTTGGGAAAAGCAGTACCCACATGCAGTTTGCTTCTCTTTGCAGATGTTGATGAATGTGAACAACATCCATGTGGAAATGGAACCTGTAAAAACACGGTTGGGTCTTATAACTGCCTGTGTTACCCAGGATTTGAATTAACTCGTAACATGGACTGCGTGGGTAAGAGATGTAATCCAAACTTTTGTTTCCATTGCTGTTGGCTTGGTATGCCAAGGAGGGTGGTGTACAGCTAAACAGAAGACAAGTCAGGGTGTAAAGAACTTTAATTAATTCTACTGCTACCAGCCCTAGAGGTTAATCATTACTGCCATTTTTTAAACATTTTTTGGTGGCCAGCTTGAGGTAAGATAAACCCTAAATGGCTGGACCACACTGATGATTTAATGCAGCCCTGACTTGCATTAGATTTTCTGGATAATTCCCAGATAAAGCAACTAAAATCTTCCAGAATGGGCTCTTGAGCATCCAGAGATCGTCTCCCTGGTTCAGAGTGTGGGCAAAAAGATAGTCATTATAGAAGGAAGGCAGAACAAAACCTGCTTGTCCCTTTCTGATTCAGGAGAGAACTCCAACATCTTATAAAAGTATTTTAAGTCCTCTCCTTGTCCCAAGAAAAGAAAACTTACAGGCTGAGCACGGAGGGTAATGGCAAAGGGGTGACATCAGACTGGAGACCTGTCACTAGTGGGGTTCCACAGGGAACTCTTCAACACCTTCATAAATGACGTGGACACAGGACTGGAAGGGGTACTAAACAAATTGGCAGATGGCACAAAATGAGGGGGAGGTGTTGACTCCCTCAAAGGCAGGGAGGCCCTGCAGAGAGCCTGATTTGAAGAAATTCAGTCAGCATCAAAGTTCATCAATGTTAAGTCACATTCCTTTTAATTCAGTGCTAGAGAAGTACTGGGGATAATCCTCCATAAGTACTTCCCATGGAGCTACACAAGCAAAAGCCTTACATTTTCAAAGGTCATTACTCATTTGTATTAAATCCTGCCTTTCCATGCTTCCTCACAATGTAAGTCTTCTGTGGGGACCAGGGACAGGAGCCAGGGAATGGCCTGAAGGGGTGTCAGGGCAGATTTAGGTTGGATATTAGAAAAGGTTCTTCGCCCAGAGGGTGGTGGGCACTGACCAGGCTCCCCAGGGCAGTGGGCACAGCCCCAAGGCTGACAGAGCTCCAGAAGCATTTGAAAGATGCTCTGGGGCACAGGGAGTGACTCTTGTGGATGGTTCAGTGCAGGGATAAGGATCGGACTGGGTGATCCATGTGGGTCCCTCCAACTCACCATATTCTATGACTCAGTAAACTAAAAAGATTTTCAAGTAAGAAGAGTCTGCTGCCAAGGAAGGGCATTCTTTGCCAAGGAGGTTCTTTCCTTTGGCAGTGTAGCTCCCAGTCTTCTGCCAGGAGTATCCAACACCTCTGCTCCACACCGGAGACTTGGCTTTTGGTTAGCACTGCTCTTGACAGCTGGAGAGCTTCAGAACTTTCTTTCAAACTGTCTCAAAGGCAATTCAGCCCATCCTATTATAATATTTTTGAGGTATTTCTGCTTGCAGAATGGAAACAAGTGTAGAATAAGATAATAACACAGACATGGCTGAAGCAGAAGGTACATCTCCCTCAGGAGCTGGTACTTAATGTTTCTCACCAAGACTAAAACCTCCTCAGTAAAACTGATGTTCATCTTCATCAGTCAAATTCAGTTACTGCAAATCATTAAAAGTGTAATTTCCTCTTACACCATGATGCATATCCAATCTTTTCACTTGTTCTGAGCCTTTGCAATCTGTGTTTTTCCTTATGCAACAGTCCTGTAAGTCTGCATTATTACAGTAACTCTACAAAATAAGAAGCATTTTCAAAGCTGATTTTCCAGACTCTTCTGAGGGAGGAAATCATTCTGTGGAAAGCAAATTACATAGTCCAAAACTTGGTAATGGCAGGGCAGGTTTAAGGAGGAACATCAGTGCATATAAATCCAGATAAAATCCAGAAAAATTCATAAAACATTTTCTCTTTCTGTTTGTGGACTTGATGTCATGCAGTCACTTGGCAATGACTGAATGTGTCCAGTAATTAAGGTAATGCTACAAGACTGAAAATTATAATGCCCTCTAATAAAAGAATGTTGTTTAAATAGAACATAACCTTAATGCACTTGAGTTACTGTCCCCCTGTGTCAGCTGTTCCCTTGTTGCTGCAAAATTTGGAATTTCCACAGAAATGTGTTTATATTACAACTTTAGTGTGTTTATAATATCCTTGTATTTACTGTGGTGGGACTCAGCTCTCACTTGGGGGGTGTATTTTGGGTTTTTTGCAGATATTGACGAGTGCAGTTCCTTCTTTGGTCAGGTGTGCAGAAATGGACAGTGTTTTAATGAAATTGGTTCCTTCAAATGTTTGTGTAATGAAGGGTATGAGCTTACTCCAGATGGCAAGAATTGCATTGGTATGTATGACAGCATGTGAAGATGTTAAAAGTTCTGATGAGCTGAAAAAAACTCTTAGTTCCCATCTAGAGGGAAGCAAGACAGTCTAAATAACTAGGTTTAAAAAAAGAAGGATAGTGACTTACAAAACACAGTAGAAGTAACAGGGGTTTTTAATAGTTATTGGTCTTCAAGCAATTAATTTCCTTAGAAAAAGAAAATTAGTGAAGAATCCTATATTATTTTTCATTAAGTCTGTTATTTTACCATAAGGATTACAAGATTCTAAAGGTTTCTTGATTTCATCTGCTCTCCAAAGATACTAACGAATGTGTGGCACTGCCTGGTTCATGCTCTCCTGGAACCTGCCAAAATTTGGAAGGATCATTCAGATGCATCTGTCCCCCAGGATATGAAGTAAAAAGTGAAAGTTGTATTGGTAAGGCAAGTTGTGACTTGCTTCTGAACAATTTAAACATTAGAAAAAGTACCTGGTTCTAATTTGGTGGAAAGAAGTTTATACCCTAATGTTTGTGAATGTTTCCTCCCTTAAAATTGTGATATCAAAAGAGGTTTTCAAAATGAAAGGTGAAATATTTTGTGTGTATTTTGTACTGGATTTTGAACAATAATTTTTTCACTGATGCAAACAAAAATACTTTTTAAAAAAGAACAATAATATCCTTCATTTGCCTTTTTTTCTTTCATATTATTCATTAAACAAACAAACCTGTGCATTGCATTTATATAATGTTTACAGACTGTAATTATTGGCAATCAGTGCATGAACTGAGCATCGAGTTTCAGAGAGCTATGAAGTTTAAAAGCCCTGATAAAATTACACAGCTTGTGGGAACAATCATTTAAATTAACTGTTTTTTAATTTTTATAATGCCTCAAG
Source organism: Pithys albifrons albifrons (assembly GCF_047495875.1). Taxonomy (NCBI): domain Eukaryota; kingdom Metazoa; phylum Chordata; class Aves; order Passeriformes; family Thamnophilidae; genus Pithys; species Pithys albifrons. Next base: position 54,152,729 of record NC_092497.1, read on the forward strand.
TGCTGAGATTCACAGGAGGAGAAAGAGGATACACAGCAGACCTTTCACCCGTTTGTATGTTCTTGTTTGTTCATAGGTCTCACTTAAAGCCTTGAATTATTCAGGACCTGAGTGTCACACAGTGGGTTAAGATTTGGTGTGACAGAGAACAAAAAAATAAACCCAAGTTACAACTCCCTTTTCCAACAGGGCAAAGCACAGGACTACTGTGAATTTATTGGGCATTTAAATTAACTGTGTGGGGCACCTGGCAGGGAAGGTGCACTCAAATAGATCTGGGTAGCTAAGCTGGAAGCCTCAGTTTTGTGCATGATCAGAGTACAGAGTCAGCATCTTTCTCTCCAATGTCTGAAGTTAGCTGGTGTGAAACACCAGACACACATTAATCCAAATAACTCCTACTAATAAATGTGCAGCTTGTCCTTGTATGGGCTGAAAGAAAACACTGGAGAGGACATAAATATTTGACTTGTAGCAACTTCATCTGCGTGGGTGCAGGAACAGGAACCATTTTGAATTTTTTTGTCTTCAACAATAGGGTTTATTTTCTAAGCCCCAAGAGTTCCCTCAGCCTTTTGTCTCATGCCACCACATTCACTGTTCCTGCCAACCTCATGGTTTCTCTTGGCAGCTGCTGATTCCATTTTAGCAATTATGTTTGAGGTGAATTCAAATCACCTAGAGTTGTAAAGTCATGAATATAAAAAATAAATTAAACAAAGCAAGAAAGTTTTTTGTTTTCCAGGAATATTACTGTTTATGGCCACTTTAGTACCCTCTCAGAACCTTTTATGTTTTGGAGAGCATCGGTGGCTGCCAAACTGATTTTTGCCCTAATGGAACAAAAGGGACTTAATTGCATTTTTTTTTCTTCATTCTGCCATATGTCCAGAAAATTTGCGCCTACAGTTCCTAGAAAATGCCTAAATGATCACATGTAGTTGTACTAATACTTAGATTAATATTATGACAGCTCTTCCAACATATGTTCCCTATTACTTTCTGTTGATTTAATATGTAAATGGCTTTATAAGAACTCATTATTTCTGCCTGTAATGTGAAGGTTGGCAATGGCTGGATTATTTTTTCGAGCTCAGGGTGATTATATGCAGGAGAGACGAAAATGATTGGGGACACAGAAAAATTCTTAGTTCTCACCTTCCCATGTAATGTATTCCCCTTCCATTTTATGGTAATAAAGGGGAAAAGAGTTATTTACTTCCACAGTCTGGCTACTCACCTTTCTGTCAGGGCCACAGAAAGAGCTTTAGCCACATCATAGTAATAATCAGTTCCCCATCCCAAGTACCTGAATTGCTGAGCTTTGTGTATTAAAGACTATCATAGTGACTGGGAAATTAATTACCATTTTCTCTGAAATAAACTGATGTTAAATACTTCACCCAGTAAGAGCCTGTCCATGGGAAGCTACTGGAGAGTTCAGTCATATGCCAGATTGTGCTACAGTGGTTTTTCCATGTGCTGTTCCTAATAACTGTTTCCAAAAATGAGACTCAATATTTTTCAGAAGTTGCATCACAGAATCTATTCCCTCCTGAATTCTTCCATCACTCCACTTATATTTTTCTAGTAATAGAGACTGTATTTCCATTGTTTCCCTACCTGCTAAATACAGAGTAATTTCCTAAAATTCAGTGTGGTAGAGAACCCAGTAAGAATGAGCAGAAACGGCACTTCAAATTTGTGTTTTCAATAATAGATATGAAAAATTAAAGGTCTCTTAATGTATTATTCTCTTCCTCTGTTGTATTTATAGTTGCAGGGTATACAGCCTGATACTGCACAGATTTACAGGCACTTGATATTTATATTAAATCCTTGGATTTTGGCTTAAACTTTTGATAATTGTTTAATGTAATATTTAATATTATATTAAATGTCTATTCAAAAAATGAAATCTCACTCTCTTCAAACAGTCGTATCATTACATTCTAAATTATGCAGTTGAACGGGAGCAGATTTTAAATAACACAGTGAGAGTAACAGTGAAAGACTACTAAATATAAATCTGGATATGCAAATACAATTAAAGGTGCCACTCTACTAATGACCAGCTATAATTTCAGTTCCAGAATCAGTCAGCAAGGAAAAAAGCACATCTTTAATTAACAAGAACCCTCAGCATAAAGATTCTTAAAAAATCATCTTTGGATGTTTTATGTTTTAAGAAAATTATTGTTCTTATCATATTCTAAAAGCATTTATTTTATGTTTATGTTACAAATGTAACAAAGAACAGAGAATGGTACTTGGAAAGGAAGGTGCATGGGAGTGGAATGCTCTAATTTGAAAGAGTCAGTGGACCCTTCAAGCTGCTTTATCTCTTGGGTGCTTTACTGGAAGCTGCTGAAGTTGAATGAATGAATGAATGAATGAATGAATGAATGAATGAATGATTAGGTAATTGATTAATTAATTAATATATATGTATATGTGTGTATATATATATATATATAACTATATACACACACATATATATTCATTCTTTCATAACCAAGGAATTCACGGCCAGTGAGGTTATGATGAACCTTTTCTCCATTACTTTACAGATATTAATGAGTGTAATGAGGATCCCAACATCTGCCTCTTTGGGTCTTGCACGAACACCCCAGGAGGTTTCCAGTGCATTTGTCCTGAAGGTTTTGTGTTGTCTGATAATGGAAGGAGATGTTTTGGTAAGTTAATGACTGAGTAATGCAATCACTTATTCTAAAAGATAACAGATACTCTGTAGAATTCCCTTCCAAATTATGCCCTCATGAGGATTGCAAAGTGCTTTAAAAATAGTATGGAAAATTCAGTCCTTACATTATTCTTTTCAGAGCCAGAAAGTCATCATCTAATATTGTCTTTTAGATACTCGTCAAAGCTTCTGTTTCACTAACTTTGAGAATGGGAAATGCTCAGTGCCAAAGGCTTTCAACACCACAAAGGCAAAGTGTTGCTGCAGTAAAATGCCAGGAGAAGGATGGGGTGACCCTTGCGAGCTCTGTCCAAAGGAAGAAGAAGGTACATGGTCAGATTTAAAATTTTTAGCTGGGAGAAAAGGAAGAGCACGTTGGTGTTGTATTTTTTGATCAATAAAAAGAGAGATCTTTCTGGCATTTGCTCTTAAAGGGCTTTTCTAGAACAATTTTTCAAGTCAACAAAAGGAATAAGATTCAGTACAAGGAGCCACAGAAAAAGTTAAGTACTGAGTTGTTGGTCTAGAGAACTGAACTATCCTCCATCTGTGAGTCTGGTCTGCTTTAAGCAAAAGAGCAGAGCAAAGTGGGGCAGTGCCAAGAATCCCTGAAATAACAGTTTTCAGTCCTTGAGTTTCTCCAAGTATGGAAAGGCACCAAGCACATGCACACGTCAGGTGCTGCTTTAGTGACCTAAACACAGTGTTACTTTTGCTTCTGGCTAGACAGGGTAATGACTGTGGTTTAAACAGTTGACAACTATGAAAAATGTGATATAGAAGGTTTTTGATGGCTTTAACCATCTGTCATGGTTCTCTCATTCTTTTTTTAAAAAGAAATCATATCTCTACAGTTGCTTTTCAGGACCTGTGTCCTTATGGCCATGGAACTATTCCTGGAATTGATGATACACGTGAAGGTAGGCATTCTTTTTCCTGATAATAAAAAAAAATAAATATTTATACTTAAACTAGACTTGGATATTATATGATATTACTCCTCACAGCTGCTGGGGCTGAGAGGCTGACATGTAAAATATGGAGCACATGGAAGGATAGTTAAAGGAACACTTTCTGAAATTGTGCAGCTCAAAGCAAGCAGAGTATGGCTCTTAGTTTTTTTAAAATGCCTTTTTAAAAACTTGATACAGAAATGCATCATCTAAATGATGGATAATACCTTCCTGCTTTTTAGATGTCAATGAATGCCTTGAAAGCCCAGGAATTTGCTCCAATGGCCACTGCATCAATACTGACGGATCATTCCGCTGTGAGTGCCCCATGGGATACAACCTGGATTTCACTGGAGTGCATTGCATTGGTGTGTACAGTTTACAGCAATTGCAACACTTGAATTTAAAGCACAGTTCGAAATGTGGCCCAGTCCCTTCATTTTGCATTTATTCATTACATACAGATACTGATGAATGTTCAGTTGGCAGCCCATGTGGAAATGGTACGTGCACTAATGTGGTTGGCAGCTTTGAGTGCAACTGTCATGAAGGATTCGAGCCAGGCCCAATGATGAATTGTGAAGGTAACCTGTCCTCCTGTTTTTTTCTTTTCCTTTACTTTTTGTCTAGTCCTCAGTATCCAAATTAATTAACTCATTCATTAACTTTGGGGCCACAAGAACTGGGAGGAAAAAAAGTTTCTGTGCTTGAAATAAGTCATTGAAAAAGAAGTCCTGATTTGATTTAAGGAGTATTTTTGGTTTAGCACAGGATTTCTCAAACTGCATGGTGTGGCATGTTGTATTATTCAGCTTTTTTTGAAAGAGGTGGGGAGAAGTAACTTGACCCCCAGAATATCCCCATATATGGTCTAGCTAATCATGGCAAAAATACCTACATTTGCAGAGCATTTTGTCATAATTGAGGCAGAACAGTTATGAAATGACCCACTCATCACAGTTGTAGGAACAGGTGATTTATTCTGCCTGTAATAAACTGAAGTTAGACCACTGTTCCATTAATTCATCCCTCACAGCTGAATGCTAATTCAGGATGCAGACATGACTTAACAACCTTCTTCAGTTTGCTCTTCTAATGCAGGAGCTGAGGATATAGGGAAATTACGATGTAAACTGGGGGATGCATCCCTGAAGAGTGGGTTTGTTACCCACTTATGAGTCTGTTGTCCAAGAATCTATCCAGAACAGTTAGACTGCTGGTGCCTCTCTTCTCACTACTTAGTTTTCTTCTGTCTGTTTTAAACTAATCCCTTACTTGTCTCATTAAGTACCTCTTATTTTTCATAGTGTGTAAATTGTATACAGCTGTTCTACTCTCATCATATCCCTACAGGATTCTTCTTACAATTTTTGTATTTTATGATTCATAATTAGTTTGCTTTCTGAAGTAATTTTTTTTAGAGTTAGAAGTAAAACTAACATTTCTTGTCATACAGAAATATATTAAAAATGATCATACAATAGAAATCTGAAATAAGTCTGTTCCATCTTACCACTCTAAGCTCAAGTAGTTTTGTATATAAGTAGCTCTGTATATGTTATATCATTATTTTTAAGCAGAGTATTGTTCAGTTTTCTCTAGTTACTCAAAACCAAATGTCTGTAATTTTCTGGTTTGAATTATTACATTTCTGATAATTTTAGCTGTCAAGAAGAAAACAGGTTCAATAAAACCTTCTTGGTGATTGTTTTAAATCTTGGTAGAGAATGATTATTTTGTTTCTTTCAGATATAAATGAGTGTGCTCAGAATCCCTTGCTGTGTGCTTTTCGTTGTGTCAACACTTATGGTTTCTACGAGTGCACCTGCCCAGCTGGGTATGAGCTCAGAGAGGACAGAAAGATGTGCAAAGGTAATGACTGAAGATAAACTTCTCCCTGCCTTCCATCACCCTGTTCTGGCCAAAGCATGATCCAGGTATTTCTGTGCATCTTGCATTCATCCTCACAGTGGGACGTAGCAAACAGCCCAGCAGATGATGATTGATTCTTTCAGAACTCAGGTAAAAATAGTATTTAGTGGTTTTATCAAAGTGCAACCCGTGATGGTGACCATTCAGCCAAGGAGGTCACAGTGGAGTTCATCTCCACCATGACAAGACGATACAGCTCACAAAATTAATATACCTGTACATCCATTTTTCTTGAGAAAGTGCTTGTTGTCCTCAGTAACTGAAGGTACTGGAAGTTCAAACACAAAATATGTGGGTTTTGCCTCCAGATCTAGATGAGTGTGCTGAAGGTCTCCATGACTGTGAGTCAAGAGGAATGATTTGCAAAAATTTGATTGGTACCTTCATGTGCATTTGTCCTGCTGGAATGACCCGGAGACCTGATGGAGAGGGATGCACAGGTAAGAAGGGAAGAAGGCATCTATTGAAATACATACAAGCAAACAAATCAAAAATTCTCTGTATATGTATATAGTAAACTAGAAATAACAATTCATAAAGGATACTTAAGATAGCTAACGGTGCCAGACATCTTGAACTTTGGTTTTTGTTTCAAGGTTTGAGCCTTATCTGGAAGCAGTTCTGAATGACTAATCAGGATTTCAGAAGGAAAACTCTTACTGTTCTACAACAAAATCTGAAAGTTTTTCAGAATCTGAAACTATAACAGACAGTTATTACATTTAAGAAATTAAATTGCCAAACAAATGAAACCTCATTTGATGGGTAGGAAGTAAAATTAGCATAAGTAAAAAGTCATGTTTCCTTTAGCATTAATATTAAATCATGTGTGACTTCTTTAAAGAATTAACGCTGTAAGATCTGAAGCTACCTATAAATGCCATGAAGAGCAAAAGATGTGGAAACTGCCACAGTTCAAAATAATTCCCTGTCCTGTAAGTAAGCAAACAGCTTTCCTCCATCATTTACTCAGTTGGCTGAGGGGGAAACAATAACTACATTTTAGTAAATTATACATTCTTCTGGAATTTGAAAACTCCAAACCATTCCAAAGTTCTCTGCCAAAAAAGAGTAAAAATTAAGTCTCCATCTTAGTGAATATTTTAAATGAAAATAATTTAAAACAAGGTTCCTTCACCAAGAGATGATTGCCCCCTTTTACAGATCTTTACCACTTTTTTCAGGGAATATAATCTGTATTAACAAGTATTTTGTTTTTTTATTTTTTTTTTTGACATGTAATTATGCCTTTAATTCACCTGAGGTTTTTCTGAGGTTTTATTTTAAACATCTGTAATGGTGTGTAATTGTTTACAGTATCTGTGCCTTTAGCTATGGAAAAAGCACCCTAGAATTGTAAACTATTTCAGGGAAGTAATATGTGAACTGAAATATGACTTATTGAAGGAAAGGCCAGATGTATTCAGGGACTATTACTGATTATAAAATGAAAATTTGTTACTCAAATCTTGCATATATTCCAGTTTTAGTTAAATACCACTTGCCAGAGAAGTGTTATGACTAGAGGTTACTCTGCTGAAAGTGTTTTCTGCTTCTTGTTATAAGTTGCAAAGAACATAAAAGGATTAAGTTGTTATATTTAGATCCATCATTAAGTATTTACTACTAAAATATTATTATTTTATAAAGTTAATATTACATTATTATTTTAATATAATACAAATAATTATTAAATCTTTCTTGTTATGTAGAACAGAAGGCATTAAATAGGATGTTACCAGGAAAGTCCTGTCCAGGCTTAACCAGTTGTCAACTTTTCCACTTCTTGCAAATATTTTTCAAATATTACACAGAATAATTGTTGTATTCTGGGAGTCTGATATATTTTCCTGTAACAATTGTTTTTATTATTATTATATTTTCATGAAGATGAAAACGAATGCAGGACCAAGCCAGGTGTCTGTGAAAATGGTCGTTGTGTGAATGTTGTTGGGAGCTACAGATGTGAATGTAATGAAGGATTCCTGACAAGTCCATCAGGCATTGAGTGTCTTGGTAAATGCCTCTTTTGTACACATTTCGTCCTAAATTTAGGTGTAAAGGGTGCAGAGAGTGAATTAGTACCTGATGGCTCTTGTATCTACAGAAATTAAATAATTATCCATATTAAACAGTGATACAACATAAAATAATGATAGGAATGAGAATATCATCTAAGTGCAGCAATCAGGGACCTCACACAGAAGTGTCTTAATTCTATAGGACATAAACAAAATACAGCTATTTTTAAAGAGGGAGACTTTGGTTACCTTGAGATAAAATAAAAAACTAGGATGTGGAGTAAAATTGTTTTTATGTTCAGAACACGACCTTAATCACCATGATACTGCAACAAAGCATCTGAATTCTCTGTACCTTTAATTCAGATAGTGATTGTGAATATAAAACACCATAATTTCACTAAGAGTTTGTGAGACATATTAAAAAGTTTTGGTGCAGGCCTAAAGATTAAACGATAATGCAGGATTTGTGTTCATCAACCTTTATTTCCTTTTCAATATTCAGACTTGCACTGTAAAATTCATTGTTCTCGTTTTGGAAGTCAAACAGAGATGCAAAATGTTAATTTTCCATGACCAGTTTTCAAGTGTAGGTACAATACTGAAATGGTACAAGTATTCATCAATGTTCTTTCATTAAAGATGCTGCATATTATATTATGTAAGTGCTATAAAGTCAGCTCCCTGTAAATTGCCATCAATAGTGTGCTGACTTCATGGCAAAGCAGTAACATGGGAAGCACAGAGTATTTCCTAGGGATTGAGACCAGATGGGAGGGGAATGCTGCAGTCTGTTAACCCCAGCCAGTCATTAGGACCAAGGTAATATCCTGTTTGGAGGTCATTATTGCTTTCTTATATTTAATATGTAATTTTCTTGTTACTTTATGAAAACTCTGCTTTGGGAGGGTTTTCTCATTGCTGCTTTTTCCTTAGGGTTTTCTAGTTTAGAAATTACAACACAAAATGAGTCTGGCAGAAAAGAAACTTAATATTTCTTCAGAATTAAAGCACAGACATGGAGTCATGGATTACAGTGATTTAAACATATTGTGCAAATCTTTATATCTGTTCACATTGAAATTTATGCCATATCTCAAACTGTGAGCCTGATTCATGTAAGAAATGTACAGGTTCTGCTCCTCACTAAAAGAAGGTCAGCCAAGTGTTGGTACATTTACACATTCTGAAGGATCAGAAGGATTTTAAGTTTTAGCTCTGAAAGAGAAGAGAAAAAAAGTCTTTTTTTTTAAGAAGTATTCTCAGACCATAATTGACAATGTCTCCATTTTAATTAACAAATAAGTCAGGTGACATGGCCTGTTTAGAAGATACGATCTTTGTGAGATAAGGGGTTTCCATTAGGACTGGAAACTGGGATCTCTGCTCTCATCAGCTGCCTGTTTGAAGGAAACCTGTAGGAGCTCTATGACTTTGCTCCCCTTTCCTTATTGACAGGTATTAATAATGCTATTGTTAAAACAGCATTAGACAGGGACAAATCACCAGCAAGGCCATTTTTTTTCCTCGACAGAAAATGGGAATACCATAGAAAAAGTATTGAGTTGCATTTACACTTTTAAGTGATGAGAATTTTTTTACTTAAACCACTTCAGGGTAATTGGAGATGACCAGATATGTTATTTTGGTCAAAAAAACCCAAGCAAACAAAGCAGACTTCTAACCCCACTCCAACTACATAATTTAAATGCAAAATAACACAGGCAGCTTAAGTGGGAGCTCAGTTTGTCCACAGCCTCTTTTACTACCAAGCAAGTCTTACTATCACCAGAAATGCCCCAGGGCACAACTTTCCTACAAGGAAAGGTCTTATCCAGCTCCTGCAGGTACTGAACATTAGGAATGTCTTGAATATGTTTGGAATGGCAGAGTAGTATCAGAACACATAACAAATCTGAAAGGCTAAATCAAGATAGACTTCGTGGTAGGTAATTATGTAGTGCTCATATGTGTTGATGGAGAGGCAGAATAATACATCAGGTGCTTAATTTTCTGTTCTTCTCTGTTTTAACCTCTGCCCTTCTCCCTTCCAGATAATCGCCAGGGGTTTTGCTTTGCTGAAGTTTTACAGACAATGTGTCAGATGGCTTCCAGCAGCCAGAACCTTGTCACCAGGTCTGAGTGCTGCTGTGATGGAGGCAGGGGCTGGGGCAACCAGTGCAAGCTCTGCCCACTGCCCGGAACCACCCAGTACAAGAAACTCTGTCCACACGGGCCAGGCTATACCACAGATGGAAGAGGTACTGGCAGGGATGATAAAGAGGCAGAAAAGGGGAAAAAATATGCTCACATACTCAAGAAAATGCAGGATTCCCTTTGAAGTTCTTTTGGAGAATTTCCTGTTAACGGAGTTTGATGTTTCAAATGATGCTGAGAGATCAGATATTAAAAACACATTTCAGCAGTAGCTGCAACCAGAACAGCTGTGCAGAATATTCAGGATTGGAATGTAAAACAGGAGGTACCAAAAATGATCCCAAAGCTTTTGTATGGTAAAAGTTGCATACATCGCAAAGGCAGCAACTGTTGTTCTAACAAAAATATCACAACATAGGTACTCTTTCCTCTCAAGAAGCAGAAGCTAATGTACAGTTTTTAGTTGTGGTGAAATTTTTTTAACACATAGGTGGTAATAAGAAAATTCACTTCTGTGGAGTTTATATTTTGAGTTAGAAAAACTGGCACCTGAGTACCTGATGGAATAGCAGGAGGGTTTTGCTGCAAAGAACAGTAATGAAAGTTTGAAGAATGCTTGGCTTTGGATTCATACCTATTTTTAATGAGGGAGAAGGTGTAAAGTTCCTATCAGAAGCATGATGATAAGGAACTCTGCAAAAATGGGAGAGAAGAAAAATGCCAGATTTAAAACTGAGAGATGACATATTGAATATTTTCTGTACAGATATTGATGAATGTAAGGTCATGCCAAACCTGTGCAGAAATGGGCAGTGTATTAACACAATGGGCTCCTTCAGATGCTTCTGCAGAGCTGGTTATACCACTGACATAAGTGGCACATCCTGTAATGGTGAGATTCAATGTCTTAATCATCAGTAATTTCTTTGGTTGTTACAACCTCTGTAAACTTTTGTAGCAAACCATTCTTTTCTCTTTTCTCTTTCCCCTCATTTCTGTCTTTCATTTCCTAATATGCACTTTGTTTTTGGATTTCATTTGAAGAAATCGAGACAGGGGCTCTGCTGGCAATATTCCTGCAGTACAATGACCCCTGAGGTTTGTTTCAGCTGTGTAATCACTTTAACTGACTGGTCTACATTTCCCCCCTTTTTTTTTTTTGTTGGTTAACATATATTAGTATACCATAGCATACCAAAAATTAAATAGTTGTTCCTTAGATGAAAATAGTAATGTCACTGTCACTCTTTCAAGACAGTTTTTCATGGTAGAGGCAACCCCATATAAACTCCACAGCAACATCTTCACAGAGAAAGGAATAGAAATTCTGACCAGATGTGAATCAGGGGCTTTTTCCACTAACATTTTTCCCTTAAATGTGGTGCTGTTTAGCAACCATCCTTCTGTCAAGGAAATGAGTACAAGAGATATTAATATTTTCTCTCTTTAGACCTTGATGAGTGTTCCCAGTCTCCCAGACCATGCAATTTCATCTGCAAGAACTCAGAAGGCAGCTACCAGTGCTCATGTCCTCGGGGCTATGTCCTTCAAGAAGATGGAAAGACATGTAAAGGTAAAAAAAGTTGCACACTCTAAGTTTTTAATTTAATTTTAACTTGACTTAGAATGAAGTAGTTTTGAAGTGTGACATTTTTATGAAATTAAACTAAATGTGCCTCTTCTTTGTTGACTTTTCTTGAGATAACATCTCTTACTTTCAGATCTTGATGAGTGTCAAACCAAGCAACACAATTGTCAGTTTCTCTGTGTCAATACCCTTGGAGGCTTCACATGCAAGTGTCCACCTGGTTTTACACAACATCACACAGCTTGTATTGGTAAGAAAAACATTAGGGTTTTTTCACAGTTTCTTTCTGAGAGAACAACATTCTCAACTCTCAGTCATTTCTTTGGCTCTTTATGCAAAGCAATAGTGTCAGGAGTTCAGAAAACAGGTTTTCAACAGTAACAATTATAGCTAAAGAGAAAATATCAATCTGTCCAGTCTGCCCACTGTTTATATTTTCTTGGTTAATAAACAGTTGTACGTATTTAATACATGTTATTATGTTCTAAGTATAAGCACATGGAGACGAAAGGGTCAGTTATTAAAATCTCATTTAAAATACAGTTAACCAAAACCAGACTTCATTTTCTTTTCTAATAGATACAGTAGATCTTAAGCATTGTATGAGCCTTGCCAACTGGAACTATTTTGGTTCAGCTAACACAGAAGTGCAGCACTTTTCAAATATCAGCAATTACATGCCTGGTCTTCCATACTCATATCATAACTGAATTACATCTTGCACTTCCAATTTGTTAATTACTCAGAGCTCTGCATGAGTTTTCAGGTCATCTGACACTTTAAAAATGAAAAGCTACAGAATGAAATGTTGCATCTCTGTGGATTTCAGCCTCTAAAGAACATGTTACCTTATCATGTCTAAAATCATGCCACAAGTTAAACCAACCTTCTCTCTCCTCTGTGTTTCTAAGATAACAATGAATGTGGTTCCCATCCATCACTCTGTGGATCAAAAGGAATTTGCCTAAACACTCCTGGAAGTTTTACCTGTGAGTGTCAAAGGGGATTTTCTCTGGATTCTACTGGATTAAACTGTGAAGGTAACTAGCAATGGTTGAATATTTTTTGTGGTGATCACCCTTCCTTCAGTGTCTAGTGAATCATTTGATGTCAAAGGCAGAGCAATAGCCATAGTGCAAATAATTATGAAAAAGTAATTGGAAATAATTTGAGTAATTTTAAGCATGATGTAAGAATACACTGCCTGAGTAATTTTTACACAAATTAGAATAAAAAGTGACTTCTTAGCCACACTCTTGAACAGTTGTTTTCAGCCTGCCATTTCAACTTCACATAGGCTTATGCACCTAGAAGTGTAGTAGGGTTTTTTTTTATCATTTTCATCTTTATACATCTAAAGAGAATCTCTCTACAATTTTTGTTTCAGCTAAATGTAATTATCCACCTGAAGGAATCTAAGATTAGATTCTAGGTTCTGTCTCTAGGTCTCCTAATACAGAGGCACGTATTCAAAAGGCTAATTCACTATTTTCAGAAGAGTAATTAAATACAGTTAAAATGCAAATGATATTGATGTGCTCCCTCTCCCTCTATTGGTCCAAAGGGAGCCCCAGTCAGGAAATCACTATTTGAGATCTCCAAACTCCTCAGTGGGCCTCAGGTATGGAGCAAAGAAGCAAATAAAAGGCAGTACTAGGCCATCTGGCTGCTGAGAATTAGAAATGCAGGGCTGTACATGAACAAAGTTATGGCATTTCAAAATAGCTCTGATACAGCATTTAAGCAGGAATTGATATTTAGAGCCTATTTCTAGAATAGCAGTGTAGGATAATGCAGCTGGGAGTTTCACAAAGATTTATCTCCTGACAGAGTACTTATGAAGTACCTACACCTTTGTGTGCCTGTAAAACACCAGAATTATGTATATCAAAGCATCATCAAGATATGTGAACAACTAGCACATCAAAACTGCTCTATATGCCATTACTGATAAAATTGACATCTTTCAGTTCCTGGCACAATGGTTTTCTGCACCTCAGGCTCTGGGACATCACAATTCCATTAAATTTGTTCCAGCTGTGCACAACTGGAGTGTAACTTGCAGTCTGTGACACCATACATGATTTTTGTATTTTCTACTGGAATTGCACACTGTACCCACAAATTAGGTTGCTTACAGTCTACTTAATTTCTTACAGCAAACACACAGATGTCTGCATTTATATTTTGGGGAGCCTTACATTTTGGGACTGTCCCTTTTATTAACACTTACCTCAGAGACTTTTTAGATGGCTTCCTATTTTCAGTTGCAAAGACATCCAAACTTGGCATCCCAACTCTTCAGTGTGTTCCAGGAAACTAAAAGCTTAGCCCTAGGTAGTTGGTTTGAAACTGAAATTTAAAAAAAAACAAAATCAAATTCTAAACATGACTCCAAAGCAACAGCATGGGGGGTTACCAAGAATAGTGTTTCTTCTCCAAGTCTGAGTAATGTAAAGGCTAAAGAGCTCCCAGCAAAGTTCCAAGGGGGCCATGTTGGCTGCCACCAGTCACCTCCTTATTTTCCACATGCCTTAACACAGTTTTCAGAAGGATCTGCCCCGTGATTTGCTGAGGACAGAGGTGAGATTGCCTGGCCTGTAGTTCTCCAGAATCTTCCTTTTCCTAGTTATTGGGAGCCTCAGTGGCCTACCACAACTTCTGAAATATGATGGATTAACTGAGGTAAAAAAAGCACTGGTGTTCCAGTGATTATGACTCCAGTGAGTAATGTGTTTGGCAGTGTGTGTCATCATGTGTTCTTTCATGTTCTGCTTCTCTCCTGATCACACAGATGTGGATGAATGTGATGGAAACCACAGGTGCCAGCATGGGTGTCAGAACATCCTGGGTGGATACAGATGTGGATGCCCACAGGGATACATTCAGCATTACCAGTGGAATCAGTGTGTTGGTAAGGGAACAAACAGCACAAAGTATATTTAAACAGTAAAGGTATCATAGAGATTATAGTGAAAACACCAGGCAAGGACAAGGAATGGACAGAACAAAGGGCATGCAAACAATAATCTCTTTTATCTCTCTTGTCCTCCTTCCATAAATTTGCTGCTCTTCACATAAATCAGTGACAGGAGGTAACATCAAAACACACTTGCCCTGTTGAAAATCTGAGTGACAAGGGGCTTTCCTGGTTAGGCCTAAATTCTGACTGTTCTAGGAAAAATGCCCATCTTAGAAAAGTGGAGGATTTTAATTGAATTCCTGAAAGCATCTGTGTCAATATGCTGCTGGGAAAAAAATTAAACCTCATATCTTTCATTAGTAAGAATTGCCATTATTAGCAATTTGAGAATCCTACAGAACAGCATCTGTAGGGAGTGGTGAGGAAAATACCCAAAAGCCATTAAGGGTTCCCTATTTCCAAAATACAGTATGAAGGTTAGCAGTAGTTACTTATGCAGGAAACAGGGACAAATTAAAACTCTCTGGAGTTTTGTTGTAGTTTTTTCTCATTCAATCCATCTTTTATTTTCTGTGTTCAATGAACTAAGCTCAATCCCAAACCAAGTGAAATGTGGGATATTTTTTTATGAAAACCAATATATTCTGAAAGAACCCCATCCTTTTCTGTTCACAAAGACCAGTACAGCATATTTACTTTTTCAGTTTGCTTATGTGGTTCTCTGTCAATGGTGTCATAATCAGAGGATATCGGCACTGCCATACATTTCATATAGGCTGACATTAGTGCCCTGATCCTACACATACAAATTAGTTTATTCTACCCATTTTACATTAAGTAGCACACCAGGCAGGTTTTTTTTCTGGAGTCCCAACCACCATTGTCACTCCTGACTTATTACTGCTTTACATCAAAGAAAGCAAAGGGCTGGGGTGAGAGTGACAGAACACACCACAAACAACTCTCATAAAACCCCAAACCAGCTTTGGTTGCTGAATATTGTAGTCTTCAAATAATCTCTCTGCTTTTTTTTTTTTTTTTGGTCTGGAACCAAATCAAGTCACACTCACTGGAGGTGTCATCCTGTGTATATCTTAAAACCCACAAGGTGAAGATGATACTTTATTTTCGCTTTACTTGGTTTGGTTCCTTAGTGCAGTTTTCCCTTCGCAGAACCTCAGGGCTCACTGCAAATGTGTGCAAACTTCTCCCCATTAGTAGGTGCCCAGGAGTACCACCATGGCTGGAGTTCCAGCTCATTTCCCCTCTATGGACCTCGTGTGTGGGAAGGTGGCACATTTCTGTCTACCCTGCCAGGGGAAACAGGACCCCTGAGCAAAACACATTGAAGGGAGGGTGAACATTCAGTGAATATAACATTAACAGTATCCTAAAATACCTTTTCAGCCCAGATAGATGAATCTGGGGACAGGGTACATTTGCCAATGTGCTTTTTCTTCAAAAACCAAGTTCTGTGGGGTAGTGAGGTCAGTGGTGTAGCAGAGCCTTAGGACTGCAGATGCTCTGATGTCTGAGCTACACCATGCTTGCCTAGTGTCTGTAAGATTAGAAGATACCATGTATATACTTTTGTTTGCTTACCAGATGAAAATGAATGCTCCAATCCTAACACTTGTGGCTCTGCTTCTTGCTACAACACTCTTGGAAGTTACAAGTGTGCCTGCCCATCTGGATTTTCCTATGACCAGTTCTCCAGTGCGTGCCATGATGTGAACGAGTGTTCTTCTGCCAAGAACCCCTGCAATTATGGTTGTTCCAACACTGAAGGAGGTTATCTTTGTGGCTGCCCACCTGGCTATTACAGGGTTGGACAAGGGTGAGTATCCTCACACAATCATTTGCCAAAGACTCATTCAGGAGGGCTGGTTTGAGGAGCAAAGGTGCAAATGAAGGACAAGCTACGAAGTCCTTTCTGCTCCTTTCTACTTTTGCACACAATCATCAGAAGCTAGGAACAAAAAAATACATATCTGTGCACGCAACATGACATTAATTTTAAATTAGGAACATTAAATGAAGAGTTCTTCTTTCTCCCCCAGAACTCCTTCACAAAGCTGCTCAGTGAGGACTGATACTACATGAGGATAGCCATGACCTGTACTGAGACAATTAAGGGTTTTAAGTAACACTGATCAATCCAGAACATTAAACACAAACCAGTGTTGTGCTGGTGCATGACAGTGGGTAAATTCTGTACTTCCCCAGGCAAGGGCAGGCTGGCTTTTATCTGCTTCTTCATAGAACTTGCACACCAAAATTAGAAAAGACTTTGTGCTGGTTTGAAGGTGAACCAGCAAGGGAAAATGAACTCACCACGAGAGAGATTATAAGTCAGAGCTAAAATTTAATAATAATATTACAATAACAACACTGATACACAAGGGAAATTGCTTTCAACTCACAATACCCCAGCAGTATAACCCAGTGTCCTGGGGCACAAACCCAAGGGGGGTTTGTTTGCCCTTGTGCTGAGACCCCTGTGGCTCCCCCAAGTCCAGAGCAAAAGGAAAAGAAAAACCTGTTGGTGCAGGCGAGGGCTGTGGTCTGGGCGAGAGTGGTGATCTCCTGCTGTCGAGGTCCTGCTGCTGCTCTGGATCCGACGAGAAGGTTCCCGAGGTCTTCTTACCCACCACTTATGTACCCTCAGGGAGCACTCAGTCCCTCCCCCTGGGCGGGGACTCACACAATGGGTGATTAACTCTGGGAGCCAGGGGTTGTTGAGCTGTTGATGGCCCATTAGCAGCTCCGCCCCCCTCAGGCTGGGTGTGAAGTGATAATGGCTCCCTGGGCAGCTGCTGCTAATGGCCCATTGTCCTTGGGGAATGAATAGAGGGGGTGGAATACACAGGTTTGATCACCACCACACAGGGTTAGCTGGTCCCTCCAGCTGAACTAGGACATTATCCACCCCTTATTCCACTCCATCTAGTCATTCCCAAATTAACCCCCTTTTTTACCTATACATATATATACACATATATACAATGAAACATTACAAACTCTTCTCGCTCAAAATTAGGTCCCCTTGTGGTACACAACGTGTTTCTCCATCTTTTTGCATTACCCACCAAGTGCAACCAGGTCCTTGAGCAAAGACAATCCCTCGGATGGGTTTGCCTTTGTTTGAGGTGGGACTAACCCAAACAGTCCTTCCTAACATACCTCTCATATGGACCACAGGGACTTTATCTCCATCTACAGTATTCAAGAGTTCTGATTGGGCAGGGCCAGCTCGATTGATGGAGCCCCGGGTGTTGACCAACCAGGTGGCCTTTGTCAAATGCAGCTCCCAGTGTTTGAAAGTTCCCC
The DNA here is from genome assembly GCF_047495875.1 of Pithys albifrons albifrons. Classification (NCBI taxonomy): domain Eukaryota; kingdom Metazoa; phylum Chordata; class Aves; order Passeriformes; family Thamnophilidae; genus Pithys; species Pithys albifrons. The sequence continues at coordinate 54,170,337 of NC_092497.1, forward strand.
CACCCAACGCCTTCAAGGTTGTTTTCAGCAGTCCATTACATCGCTCAACTTTCCCGGCAGCTGGAGCATGGTAGGGGATATGATACACCCACTCAATGCCGTGCTCTCTGGCCCAGGTGTCTATGAGGCTGTTCTTGAAGTGGGTGCCGTTGTCAGACTCTATTCTCTCTGGGGTGCCGTGTCTCCACAGGACTTGTTTCTCAAGGCCCAGGATGGTATTCCGGGCAGTGGCGTGAGATACGGGGTATGTCTCCAGCCATCCAGTGGTTGCCTCTACCATGGTCAGCACGTAGCGCTTGCCTTGGCGTGTTTGGGGAAGTGTGATGTAGTCAACTTGCCAGGCTTCCCCATACCTGTATTTCGACCACCGTCCACCATACCATAGAGGCTTCACCCGCTTGGCCTGCTTGATGGCAGCACATGTGTCACAGTCATGGATAACCTGTGAGACACTGTCCATGGTTAGATCCACCCCTCGGTCACGAGCCCATCTGTATGTTGCATCTCTGCCTTGATGACCAGAGGCATCATGGGCCCATCGGGCTAGAAACAATTCACCTTTATGCTGCCAATCCAGATCTACCTGAGAGACTTCAATCTTGGCAGCTCGATCCACCTGCTCGTTGTTACAATGCTCCTCATTAGCCCGGCTCTTGGGTACATGAGCATCTACGTGACGGACCTTCACACTCAGCTTCTCTACCCGGGCAGCGATGTCCTGCCACATCTCAGCCGCCCAGATGGGTTTCCCTTTGCGCTGCCAGCCGGCCTTTCTCCAGCGCTCCAGCCATCCCCACAGAGCATTGGCCACCATCCACGAGTCAGTGTAAAGGTAGAGTCTTGGCCACTTCTCTCGTTCGGCGATATCCAAAGCCAGCTGAACAGCTTTCAGCTCTGCAACCTGACTTGATCCACCTTGTCCTTCAGTCGCTTCTGCAACTCGACGTGTAGGACTCCATACAGCTGCTTTCCATTTCCGGCTTGTCCCTACAATGCGGCAAGAGCCATCTGTGAAGAGAGCATATCGCTTCTCCTCTTCTGGTAGCTGGTTATATGGTGGGGCCTCCTCAGCTCGTGTCACCTGCTCCTCTTCTTCTTCAGAGGACAATCCGAAACTCTCACCTTCCGGCCAGTTGGTGATGATTTCCAAAATCCCAGGGCGATTAGGATTCCCTATCCGGGTTCGCTGCGTGATCAGAGCAATCCACTTACTCCATGTGGCATCAGTGGCGTGATGGGTAGAAGGAGCTTTTCCTTTGAACATCCAGCCCAACACTGGTAGTCGGGGTGCCAGGATGAGCTGTGCCTCAGTGCCAATCACTTCTGAGGCGGCTCGAACTCCTTCATAAGCTGACAGGATCTCTTTCTCAGTTGGGGTGTAGCTGGCCTCAGATCCTTTGTATCCCCGGCTCCAGAATCCCAGCGGTCGTCCTCGAGTCTCCCCAGGTACTTTCTGCCAGAGGCTCCAGGATGGGCCATTCTCCCCGGCTGCAGTGTAGAGCACATTCTTCACATCCTGTCCTGTCCTGACTGGCCCAAGGGCTACTGCATGGGTAATCTCCTGTTTAATCTGCTCAAAGGCTTGTTGTTGTTCAGGGCCCCACTGGAAATCATTTTTCTTCCGTGTCACAAGGTAGAGAGGGCTTACAATCTGACTGTACTCAGGGATATGCATCCTCCAAAAGCCCACGGCACCTAGGAAAGCCTGAGTTTCCTTCTTGCTGGTCGGTGGGGACATAGCTGCTATTTTGTTGATCACCTCTGTTGGAATCTGACGACGCCCGTCTTGCCACTTCACTCCTAGGAACTGAATTTCCTGAGCAGGTCCCTTGACCTTACTTCGTTTAATGGCAAAACCAGCTCTTAGGAGAATCTAGATTATCTTCTTTCCTTTCTCAAAAACCTCCCCTGCTGTGTTCCCCCATACAATGATGTCATCGATGTACTGTAGATGTTCTGGAGCCTCACCCTTTTCCAGTGCAGTCTGGATCAGTCCATGGCAAATGGTGGGACTGTGTTTCCACCCCTGGGGCAGTCGATTCCAGGTGTACTGCACCCCCTTCCAGGTGAAAGCAAACTGCGGCCTGCACTCTGCTGCCAACGGAATGGAGAAAAAGGCATTGGCAATGTCGATGGTGGCATACCACTTGGCTGCCTTGGACTCCAGCTCATACTGAAGCTCCAGCATGTCCGGCACAGCGGCACTCAGGGGGGGTGTGACCTCATTGAGACCACGGTAATCCACCGTCAGCCTCCACTCTCCACTGGACTTTCGTACTGGCCATATGGGGCTATTAAAGGGTGAGTGAGTCTTGCTGACCACCCCTTGGCTCTCCAGCTCACGAATCATCTTGTGTATGGGGGTCACAGAGTCTCGGTCAGTGCGGTATTGCCGACGGTGCACTGTGGCTGTGGCCAGCGGTACCAATTGTTCTTCAACTTTCAGCAGTCCTACAGCAGAAGGGTCCTCTGAGAGGCCAGGCAAGGTGCTCAGCTGTCTGATTTCCTCTGTCTTCACAGCAGCTATGCCAAAGGCCCAACGCAGTCCCTTTGGGTCTTTGAAATATCCATTCCTCAGGTAGTCTATGCCAAGGATACATGGGGCTTCTGGACCAGTCACAATGGGGTGTCTATGCCATTCCTTGCCAGTCAAGCTGACTTCAGCTTCCAGTACAGTCAGCTGTTGGGATCCCCCTGTTACCCCAGAAATAGAGATGGATTCTGCCCCGACGTATCCTGATGGCATCAACGTGCATTGTGCGCCAGTGTCCACTAAAGCTTTGTATTTCTGTGGGTCTGATGAGCCAGGCCACCGAATCCACACAGTCCAATAAACCCGATTGTCCCTCTCCTCTACCTGGCTAGAGGCAGGGCCCCCCTAGTTCTGGTCATGGTATTCACTGCGCTCTCCCTGTGAATATGACCGGGAGGTTCCTTCAAGAGGATCGGGCATAACATCATCATTCCTATACTGTCTGGAGCCTTGCCCACGAGAGACCGGAGCAGCCTTCAACCTTGAAGAATTCCCTGTGTTAGTTGTGCCTCTTTGCAATTCACGTACCCGAGCTGCTAAGGAAGAGGTGGGTTTCCCATCCCACTTCCTCATATCTTCATGCTCATGGAGGTAAAACCACAGATTGCCGCGTGGAGTGTACCCTTTCTCCTTAGCTGGAAGACGCCTGCTTCTGATGGCGGAGACTCTTGTTTGTTCTGGAGAGATATGGAAGAGTCCTTCCTTAATCTTCTCTTCCAGTTCAGCCAGTTTTGTTTCCACAGCTGAGACATGGGCTCGTAATGGAGCAGTGACAGTGTCCTCATAAATCCTGAGTTTGCTGACCAGTGCACCCACCTTGTCTTCTCCCTCTCTCCACTGCAATGTTGCAAGGTAGCGAGAATACATTTCTGGCCCAAGTCGTGCAAATTTTAACCACATCTGGGATGTGCACTGGACACCATCTGGACTTTTAGGGAATCTCTCATCCTCTGAAAAGATTATCTCCAGTACGGCTAATTCCCTTAAGCACCGGATACCTTGTTCCATCGTGTTCCACTGTCCTTGCTGTACGTGGAGGTCCTCCTTACAAAGATATCTCTCCCTCACGCTTGACAACAGTCGCCGCCAGAGGCTGAGAGTTTCCTGTCTCTTTCCAATGCCCTGATCAATGACAACATCTCGAGACAGGGATCCCAGCTGCCTCGCCTCACTCCCATCTAGAATTGTATCATTGGCTGCAGCATCCCAGATTCGAAGTAGCCAGGTCAAGATGGACTCATTTGCCTGTCGTGTGAACTCTCTCCGGAGCTCACGCAGCTCTCCCAGGGATAGGGACCGGGTGATTATTTCTGGCTCCATTTCTTCTGCTTGAGATGAAGGTCCTGACTCTTCCTCGTCATGCACTATACGAACTGATTTGGTCTTTGATTTTCTTTTCTGGACAGGGGCAACTGCTATCGGTTTCTGTTGTCCTTCTGGCTCCTCCATGGTTTGTGTGGACATGGCGCTGGTTGATGTATCTCTCTTCCTCTCTGGCTCAGTCATGGTCTGGGTGGACATGGCGCTAGTTGATGTATCTCTCTTCCTCTCTGGCTCAGTCATGGTTTGTGTGGACATGGCGCTGGTTGATGTATCTCTCTTCCTCTCTGGCTCAGTCATGGTCTGGGTGGACATGGCGCTAGTTGATGTATCTCTCTTCCTCTCTGGCTCAGTCATGGTCTGGGTGGACATGGTGCCTGTGGATTTGCTCCTTTCCTCCTCCTCCTGATGATGCTGTACCACACCAAGCAGTGTGCGGTAGGCAGTGGCCAGGGCCCAGCAGGTTGCTGTGAGCTGCACATCTCTGGGACTACCAGAGCATCTTCCTTTCACATAGCTTAGCATTTTGGCAGGGTCCTGCAGTTGTTCCGGGGTGAATTTCCAGATCATTTGAGGAGAGAAGGTCTCCAAATACTGGCCCATATCTTCCCACTTCCCGTGCCACTCAACATCATCCGCTCCCAGGGCAGGTCTCCAGCAAGTCTCCTTAGAGAGCCCAGTTCTGACCCTAAACATGGTGTATACAGTACAGAGGAGACAAAGCAACACTAACAGCAGGATTATGCTGTCCCTAACATCAAAAGGAAGCTCAATGTTTTCAATGATTGTTGTAGCAGAGGTGAAAAGGTGGAAGTAACCATCTCCGCCTGTTTTCCCCACAGTCTGGGTGCTATTTTTAATGAGACCCCAGAGGTAACAACCCAAACCAGGACAGGCAGACCAGACTGAATATACATTCACAATGAAATTCATTGCTTCTGATGTTATGACAACATAAACATAGTATATTAATAAAGCAATTTTGATCCTTCTCCCTGGTATTAAAGAGAGCATCAAAACAGGCACATGGTTCCCCATGTGTCGAAATATGAACAGGCCCAGATACACCATCCACATGAATACATCAAGCAACATGGTAGTCAGGGAGTTTCTGTAGCCAAATACACAAAATGAAATTGTAGTTCTGACTTCTCTCTCGTGCCCCACGTTGGGCGCCAAAAGATGTGCTGGTTTGAAGGTGAACCAGCAGGGGAAATGAACTCACCACGAGAGAGATTATAAGTCAGAGCTAAAATTTAATAATAATATTACAATAACAACACTGATACACAAGGGAAATTGCTTTCAACTCACAATACCCCAGCAGTATAACCCAGTGTCCTGGGGCACAAACCCAAGGGGGGTTTGTTTGCCCTTGTGCTGAGACCCCTGTGGCTCCCCCAAGTCCAGAGCAAAAGGAAAAGAAAAACCTGTTGGTGCAGGCGAGGGCTGTGGTCTGGGCGAGAGCGGTGATCTCCTCCTGTCAAGGTCCTGCTGCTACTCTGGATCCGACGAGAAGGTTCCCGAGGTCTTCTTACCCACCACTTATGTACCCTCAGGGAGCACTCAGTCCCTCCCCCTGGGCGGGGACTCACACAATGGGTGATTAACTCTGGGAGCCAGGGGTTGTTGAGCTGTTGATGGCCCATTAGCAGCTCCGCCCCCCTCAGGCTGGGTGTGAAGTGATAATGGCTCCCTGGGCAGCTGCTGCTAATGGCCCATTGTCCTTGGGGAATGAATAGAGGGGGTGGAATACACAGGTTTGATCACCACCACACAGGGTTAGCTGGTCCCTCCAGCTGAACTAGGACAGACTTACAAGCCTTCAGCCAGTGGTTGTATTTCATTCAATATGCCACACTAGTATGAAGGAAATTAATACACAGACCTCCTGCTGAGTGAAGGGAGAGGAAGGGGATACAGACACTGTGGTACAAACTACATACACTCACTTCCCATTTAACAGGACAGTTCATAAAACTGCAAGGAGTGACTAATACAGGTATTTTTATTCAACAGGCACTGTGTTTCAGGGATGGGATTTGACAAAGGCCAGTACCCTCTACTGAATGGAGATGCTGATGAAGAAAATGCTTTGTCCCCTGAAGCATGTTATGAGTGCAAAATCAATGGCTATTCCAGAAAAGACAACAGGAGGAAGAGAAGTGCTAATGACACTGTATGTACTGGGATGAATAAGCACTATAATGTACTTTAATTTTCAGGTATTTTCAGAGATATGAAACCAACAGTGTCAGTAATAGAGGGAATTTTTAACAGGCCACATTCAGTGGTGAAAATATTTATTCCACTGCCTCACCTGGGCTCTGTTGGCAGCAATAACATGGCAATAAGAAAAACATCAACAACTATGAATGGATGAAGTTTTTAAAGCTTGTCAAGGTTCACTGTAGTGTGATGCAGTCTGGTTCCTCAGAATACATTCAGGAAAATAATTTTCCTATAATGACCAGGAAACTGATCATGTCTGCAGCCTGTTCTGCTGTCAGGAGAAGACTGGTCAGTATTTGTGGTCTGGGACAGCTAAACAGACCTTCTAGGAGATCCTTTGAGTCTTGGTGTCTGTTCCATGCTTGTTCACAGTTGTGTGAGACTAGAGTTCATGATGTGGCTGATACACTAAAGTCCAGTATTTGCAGAATTGCTGAGGGTATTAGAGAATTACACTTGAGACTTACTGTTCTTCTTGCTGAATTTTGTGGGCTTTTAGAGATAAGTTATGGGATATTCATGAAAAGACAGAACTACTATTTACACCTTCTAGATACTTCTTTTTCAAATGTTAGAAGAGTGTACCTGTTTATCTGTCAGCTACATTATAGCTCTTGTCTTGTAACTTTGGTCTTGAAATCTGTAATAATTTGAGACTAACTCAGTTCGGAGGTGGGGACACAGAGGTTTTGCTTCAGTAGTAAGGAGCTCTACCATGCACACAGGCAAAATGCAAACCCTCAGCTGAAGTGGTAGGCTGTGAAAGGATGTGGAAACAAGTCTCCTTTCTGAAAGGGTAAGGCCATAAAACAATCCAGGTGCTCCAGCCTCAGTACACACTACTTTGCATGATGCCATCAAAGCCAGTTCTGTTGGCAAAGTTCCTAAAGAAGTTAGTCATCCCATAGTTTCTGATCTAAAGGCACTTAAAATCTAAGTGTTTGATTTCCCCACACTTATCCAAAATTCCTACAGCCATCCCTTGTCCCTCCCTACCAGCCACTCCCACTGGACCTGAATTCTGGTCTGAATTCTGTAGTCAACCCACTACTTAAATTAAATTCATGGCTGTTGTAAAAAAGCATTTTTTCTGTTGCACAGTTAATTTCACATCTAGTTCATAATTGTTACATCTTGTTATTGCACTTTTTTAATAACATTAACCTTGTCAGTGTCTATTGCTTGGGTGGTAAAAGTGATAGATTTCACATCCATAAAACCATCTGAAAAAGGAAAAATTCTTACCACTATTGATATCTGTCGATGCAGGATTTAAAACACTGCAGTGCTTTCTCCTGTTCACAAATTTTCCTTGTTTTCACCATGTTTTTAATTGCATTACATTTTGGTACACATATTTTTACTCACATGTGATTTTTGCAGAAGCCCTTTCAAAAGCTGCTGCTTCTCAGATGGCCTTCCTAGGACTGCAGTGTGTTCACAGCCAACACCTCTGGGCACATTCACACCTGCAAGCATAACTGTACTGAAGCTCAAATTTTAAAAGAACATGTGAATGATTTCCCAGAAAAACAGCGCTCTGGCTTTCCCACACACTCCCTTCAGTGGTCCAGATAGGATGTAAATGCACAGTGTGACAGGCTGAGCTGACAGTGCACCAGTTGTTTCCTAAACTTCATTTTCCCTCCTAAATGGCACCTCCTCATCACCAAATGCTGAGCCTGCTTGTTTTTGGAAGGCAGGACTCATTAAAACAGTTTCAGGGAATTCTCAGGGTAAGTTTCAGGGAATTCCCACAGGGCTATGGTACATGTTTCAGGAATGTGAAGTGGGTCATACAAGCAAAGTTGTGCCTCGTGTACAGTCTTTACTGCAGTAGTAAACATGGGTCTCTTCATTGCATGGATTCTTTGCAACCATGAAGTTAAACAGACTCTCAAAATAATCTGAAATCAGAGCCTTTATTCATCCTGTTAAGCCCATGTGGAAAGCCTTAGAGGTTTACAGGATATGCTCTATAGAATCAAGCAGTTCTCCCAGGTGGAAAGGATTTACAATTGCCTCTTTCAAGGGTAGATCTTGATAAATGCAGAAACTGTTAATTATCACATATCCCTCCCTCAATGCAAGTGAGTATCTGTTTCCCTCCTGCTCCAAACATTCTTTCGTTCTTTCCTTCAGGTCGAGCAGATTAATTTGGGAAGTCTGGACATGGATAGTCCTTTGAAGATGAGGGTCAATGTTTCCAGGCTGGACCACAAGGAGCACATCCTGGAATTCATGCCAGCCATCCAGCCCCTCACCCACCACGTGCGCTACGTCATCTCCAGTGGCAACGGGGATGGGATCTTCAGGATCCATCAGAGGGATGGGCTGAGTTACTTGCACACAGCGAAGAAGAAGGCAGTGCCTGGAATCCACACACTGGAAATCACCAGCATTCCCCTCTATAAGAAAAAGGAGCTCCAGAAACTGGCAGACAGCAGTGAGGACAATTACCTGCTGGGAGAGCTCGGGGAGTCACTCAGGATGAGGCTGTGGATAGACCTCTATTAGCCACATTCCAGGCTGAGTCCAGTCCTTCAGCCACTTATACCCACCTGAGAATATCTGCTCTTCAAAAGTTTTGAAAAAGCCACTGAATTCTGGGGTAGAAAGAGCCCTTTCTTCCCATCCTGCCAAGACTGCAGAACCACCCATTCAGGAGGGTAAGTCCAGCTCTGCCACTGCCAAAACTTCTATTACAAGGGCAATCATGGTTACTGTATTTCTATATAACCTCAGTTTAAAGTGTATTAAAAAGCTAAAGTTGAAAAAATCATAATGGCGACTAAATGGCACAAAATGTGAGATTTTTTTTGTTTTTTTCCTGTTAGCAGTCATAACACTTTGGGTATTTTGCTATAGTTCCTATTAAAAAAATATAGAAATTTATTTATTTTTAATGCAGTAATATATGGAGAAAATAACAAATTATGTAAACAAAAAGGGAAAATTGCTTGGTTTTCTTTAGATTTGTAAATTTGAGCTATAACATTTTAGAGGTACTTTGTTAAAAAAATAAACCAGATTTGAAAGATGTTTTGGTTTTGGGCCAGTCATCCAAATAGTACATAAATAATTTTTAAAATGTATCAGAGCTGAAGGATCACCATAGTACATCTTCTGGATATTCTAAAGTGCTCTTGCAAAACTGAGTATTTAAAATAATTTTAAAAAAGGGAATAATTCAAGAGAGTCATAGAGGACAAGTTTTACAATATCATTCTCTGCAGAGATCGTTTCCCATCAGCCACAGCAAATAATGGAAGAGGCACAACCCCTGTAGCAAAATACCTGGACTGTTTTTAATACCATTAGAACTGCAGAACCAAATTGTACTGTACTTCCTTCCAATGACCTCAAAGAGCCACACAAGCAAACACACCTCACTCTCAGAAAGGGTGCTCTAAAAACTTGCATTACTGCAGGCAGCTGAAGAGAATGTCCCTCAGAAGGGAACACACCATGTTTGGTACTGTTTGGTGCTGGCTGGAATTAATGGTGCATTTGCTAAAACCTGAGAGCTGTTTCAGGACTGCCAGGTGTGCAAACTAATTACACAGCACAGACCAAAATGTGGTTTTGAAGTTCATTTGTTAGAAATTTCATTAATGCTGTAGTTATAAACCATATGCCTCATTTTATCATAGCTTGTTTTGTAAGAAAGATGATTGTACCATGAGTGGAGTTTTAGTTTACTGTAGTAATTTCTTCTTTTGTTTTAAGTTTTGTACCATTATGTGTTAAGTGTAGGTCTCAATGGTGCTCTTTTTTTGACAGCTGGTGCCTGTAATTAAGTCATGTAACATAATCTCGTATGTGAAAATAGACAAAGCACATGCTGATTCCAGAATTGTTTCAGTCTCATGTAAATGCTGACCAAAGATTATATGAAGTTAAACTCAGTGATTTTTCTTTTGTTGAGTTTGGGGATTTTGAAAAGAAAAAGAAACTTTGTACATTTTTAATCAAATGTCATATAAGAAAAAAATGTTTTTCTTAAAAGGTCTGTATGAGTAAGACAACACATTCATGCAATAAAGCTTATTTTGGGTTAATTCTTTTTCTTTGAAATCTCTGTATTCTTTACACAAGATAAGAAATCAGATACTAAGTCTGAAAGATTCAGAGCAGGAAAAAAAGCTGTTATGGTCCAAACACTTCTTCACTCACATTTAAGATTATGCAGCATTTGCTGACTTAGTTTCTCCATCATGACACAGCTGAAATAGGAGAGTTAAAATGTCCTTACAAAGTTAAAACTGCAGCTCTGAGTCTGCCATAAATTAGGTTCAGGTAGGGTTGGTCTTGCAGAGTGCTGAAGGACCATCCCAATAATACAAGTTTTGTAACTCAGCTGTAAAAGATCTGCATGCACTGAAGAGTAGGAGTGTAAAAGCTCCATCCCACCTGAGCAGCAGAATTCTGTCAACACCACCAGTAAAGGTACTTTTGCTTGCTGGCAGTTGCTTCCTTGAATGCCCTTCATTAGGTACACAATCAAACAATGCAAAAAATGCCTTTTTTGTTTTGCTTCCCCTAAAGTACTCAAGTTTTCCATGAAGACATAAGCTGTCCTGTCCTTTTATTCTATTCAGAGTTAAACTGGGAATTGCTTTTAATTAATAGCCAGTACTGAATGTATGTTTTCTCACAGTGGTAATTGCCAGAGAAAGGGAAATTGGACACATTGGATTTAGCACCAAATTAAGATGAGAAATGCTCAGTTTAATGATACTCTTTCAATTCTGAGTATAAGAGAATTAAAAATCAGTCTGGACCAGCATAATTAGCCCTACATGCTCTGTTGGGGCTCTTCTGGTGGGTGGCACTTCAAAGTTAATTGCATTAAAAGTCCAGTTGAGGGTCTGGGGTTCTAATTATTGGACACAGTAACAGTGAGTGTCCCTAGTGTCTGAGAATTTTTTTCAGCATAAAATTACTCTTTGCCATGCTTTCAAAGGCCCAAGCAAAAATACTTCTGCCACCTTGCTGCATCGCTCTTCCCCAAAATATTCATAAATTAATAAAAGAAGCACAAGTTTTTAAAGGAGCTACACACTTAGATTTCATTCAAGAAAGAAAACAGGAATCAAGGCATTGTAATTCATGTCATAATGGTAAAAGCTCTTGAAGGACTGTCTCTGTGGGGAGCAAGGGAAGGGCTTGACTCCTCCCTGAGCAGCAGCGGAAACAACCTGTGATGATCTGACTGTGACCCCCATTCCCACCTCCCTGAGCAGTTGGATGTAGGAAGGAGAGCCTGGAAAAGAAAAAGGGGTGGGAGAAGGTATTTTTAAGATTTATTTTGCTTCTCATTTTGTTAGTAATAAATTTAATTCATATCCCTGACCTAAGTCTGTTTTGCCCCTGACTGTGATCAGTGAGTGATTTTTTTGTGGTCCTTGTCTCGAGTCATGAACCTGTTGCTGTATTTTCTCTCCCCTGACCAGTGATGGAGCAGCTTAGGTGGGCATCTGGCATCCAGCCAAGGTCAAAGCACCACAAACCCACCCATGTGTTCAGATTTATCTGACATTTAGGAGTGCATCAGATTAGACAAAACGATATGAAACTGACCTTAGTGTTGTGAAAGCTTCATTAGGATTCAAAGCTTCTTCTGGGTAAAGATTGACATCTACAGAATAAAGAAGACGTCTAGAGGACTGATAACAGAATTTAAGACTAAACAACTCTAACAGCCAGTTTCCAAGAAGTCTAATCTCTGTCCAAAATGGGAGCTTTTCCAGGAAGTATGTACTGCAAGAAAAGCCAACAGACTGAACCCAGTAAAGCAAATTATCCTTTGTTGCCAGCTCTCAAAAAAAGGAAAGGAAATAGTAACAACACTCACTAATGACTCAGAGCTCTGAGGCTACAAGAACTGGAGGATTTTATTGGTAGACAGAGGTTATTCCCATGTGCTATGCACACTTTTTAGATAAAAGCAGCCTTTTTTTCTAAACAAGAAAACATCATTGACCTATACCTGTGTTAACTAATCAGACAGTAAGTATAAAATACAAAAAATGCCTTACCCCTTTACTACAAAGGCAGCATTATCCTTTACCATTTTAAAATGCACAAGACAATTATGCACAAAACCCAGAAAGAAGGTACCTGCTGCTTCAAATTCAGATGGCAAAATATCTTGAATTATTAAGAAATAAAAATAATCCCAAGAAAGAAATCCAAAACAGAACTACCTCCTTTCAATCCAGCCTGTTTGAGTATTTATTTCTATACCCATTTCTCCAAACTCTACCCTTTAAAGGCCTATAGCCTTTTAATGGTAAAAGTTTAATGAGAAAGCACAGATAGACTCGTTGTGCCATAAAGCTACAAAACCCCCAAATCTCTTGTTAGCAGTAAAATGAAAATTGTTTCAATCTCTTGGCAAATTGAAGCAAAAGATTTTAGTGACTAAAGGCAACATCTAAGGTAGGCATAGGCATCAGTACACTCCAGTTATTCTAGCAGGTCTGTGATTCTTCCTGATTACATTAATTTTAAAATATGTATGAACAAATAATTGTCTCTTGGTTCTTTCCAGCTTTACTTGAAGGCCTCAGTTCCTCATCTCTGGGTGTAAACATTTGCTTTCCCAGAAAGTCAGCACTGAGGTTCAGCATAATTTCCTACAACCCCACAACATCACCAGGCTGTAGCTAGATGGTGTGAAACAGCTCCAACAACACCACCTTGTTTTCTAAACTTAACAGTGGTAGATGGAGACTGGGGGGGTCACGCTGCTTTCGGTGCTGAAGACCAGCTTGGCTCATCATTCCAACGTTAAACACTTTGAGGATGTGAAGAACAATATTTCCTGAGAGAAACTGGTGCCAGTGAGGCTGTGACAGACAAAGCTCCTGATAAAGGAACCAAAAAGTGGTAACTTACTAAAGGCTGCTGAGCTGACACAGGAGCCTGGGGACACCTGCCTGACAGTCACTTTATTCTGTCAAAGTCCAGACCCACTTTTTAGCACAGGGTTTAACTTTTTAACAGCAGGTTGTGTGTGGAGATTCTTCCCTTGATGCCCCTGAAGGTCACTCCTCATGGATGAGAGACATTTGTCCATGGTGACTGGTATGGGTAACACCAAACTTAACAATTATTTTGCTAGCTTTGATATCACTGCTTCAATATTACTTAAAAAAATAGTGTCCTATACTGTCAGTTATGTTGTCCCTGAAACATGGGAACTTTCACCCAGTGTGCAAAGTCAACAGACAGACAAGGTCCAAGTATTTATTTGATTTATTACAGTTCTGTACAGCAAAGGGTGCTAGGGGCTAATCCACAAAGCTAGAACTCCAAAGACCAAAAATACAAGCATATTTATGGTGTTCTGTTTAGGCAGTATTTACATTTGTTCCTATTTACATCAGTTAAAACTGTAGGATAGACATATGTTTGATTAAGGTATTTTAGTTCTAATCATTATCATCACCAACTTAAAAAAATAATTAATTTCATTCATATAAATATATCTGGTTTGCACAGCCCAGCTCTTCAGTCAGCATTCTGGAAAGGACTATGGGATTATTGTATGGGACTCCATTGCACTGCCTTGGAATCAATCACCAGTTAAAACTTGGATGTGCATATTGGCAGCTGAGGAGCCTTTGCTAAACACACAGAGGAACTCAGGAGTGGCAACACATTGCAAAACTAAATACAGCAAAAAATCTCACTGCCCTAAGTGTGTTTCTTAATGGTTCCCATGTGTAATGAATGAAGCACCTAAATTAATCAGTGCTGCAACACAGGTAAGTCCTAATTCCAAGAAAAAGGCTGGATTTATGAACTTCACTCTGAGGAAATGAAGATTCACTACATTTACATTTCTTAAAGCAGGAGGAGATGAAAACATGAGAGGGAAGGAGTATAACATTTTATACCTAGGATAAAATCCTAGTACCTCGTGTGGCTGTTTATATATTTGACACCAATTGCTGTAGCAGAAATAGGAAATAAGCTCCTTGCTCCCACAGTCTTACAGAACTGATAGAGGATGTGGTTTCTCCCATGTTTCAGGAATGCCAACCTTATGTCAACAGGACTGGTTACAGAAAAGTTTGGAGTGTATATTTGGTTTCTGAACCCTGAGACCAAAGCAGGGGCTCAGCAGCACTTCCAAGCACCAGAGTGGGTCTGTGATGTACTAGAGGATATCCCAAACTGAGGTACCCAGACCCAGCTCAAACACAGACAACCTCAGAAAACACCAATACAAATGGGACACCAGAGAAATCATCAGGAAATAACAGAGTGAACACTGCCCATGCTGAATGAGAAAGGAGGAAAAGGGAGAGGAGAGAGGAGAAGAGAGGACATGAGAGGAAAGGGAAAGAGAAAGGGAAAGGGAAAGGGAAAGGGAAAGGGAAAGGGAAAGGGAAAGGGAAAGGGAAAGGGAAAGAGAAAGGGAAAAGGAAAAGGAAAGGGAAAGGGAAAGGGAAAAGGAAAAGGAGAGATGGAGAGGGAGAGGGAAAAGAAAAGGAAAAGAAAAGGGAAAGGGGAAGGGAAAGAGAAAGGGAAAGGGAAAAGGAGAGACGGAGAGGGAGAGGGAAAAGAAAAGGAAAAGGAAAAGTTTTGTTGTTTATTTTCAAATCCAATGTCTGAAGATGTTCTTAAAAAAAGTACATATGCTACACTTATATTAAGTTTCCATTAACAGTAACATATCATCTGTCTTTTTACAGTTAACAATATTACAGTACTGAAGTGTTATCAATTCTGGTATTTCTGTGCTGCTCATATACTTACAGAAATATCTGGTATTTCTATGGTTCATCCTGTAGCATTTCTTGCACCGTGAAAACTCAACAAAATCCTGTCAGATGACACGAAGGATTGCCCTTGGGCAAGACTACTAAGAAGCTGCCAAAAAAAAGAATACATTCCAAAATAGAACTAAGACCATATATATGCACGTAGCTAGACAGACATTTCCCTGTCTATGCAATGACTAATGAATTACTGGTACACTCGAATTTTGGAAATATTTTAAATTTTAGGCCAGACCACTAAACTGAGAGGTGAATATCAAGTGTGGTTTTCAAGCCAAAGAATAGATATATGGTTCAGAAAGACAGGATCCAAACCCATTTTACTTATTCAGTAAAAAAAGCTGCCTTATATACCCAAGTGATGCAAACATACAAGGGCATCTCTGAATTTTGTAAAATAATTATCATATCTCTAGGCTTTACTGTTCATGTGAAGATAGGTGGATGGAAGGCATATCAAATAACTACCATAACTACCATAACCTTTAAGTTCACATTCAAATTATTTTTATAAAAAATTATCTTTAAGATAAAACTCAACACATGCAGATCAACCATAACACCCAAAGTCACAGGTTGCATTGTTGGATTTTTTCTGTTCCAGTAAAATCATCCAGCAGAAGGCTGAAAGTAGGCAAGTAACTGATTAAAAACTTACCAATTCAATAGAAACCCTGCCAGTAGTTCAACCTGAAGGTTAAAATTCAAATTGCTCTTCCCCACTCATTTTTGAAAGCTATGAGTTCCTAAAAGTCAGAAATGAAGTCAGTTTTGAGCATCTGAGATATAAAAAATATTTGAGATCAGCTCCCACATAACATTGACAGGCACAAATGAATTTACAGCCTGAGTGGCCTGCAAAGATTTAACATCAAGGAGAAAACGTTGTTTTGTACAAATATAACACATCATTTAATGAGATAGGAAGTTTATACCATCATTTTGTGCACATATTTTTCCCTGGGTGTTTGCACCATCGGCCCATCAAGAAGAAATCCGATTTGGGAATTCTGAGATAAACTCAGAAATTCAACTATTCCTACCTCTTACAAACAGACTTTCAAAATTGTGTAGCCTTCATATTTTATGTTTGATCTGTCAAAATGTAGATTACAATGCCAACACCAGTCTCCCTCTCAACCTCACTGATTCAGCACTGCCCTACCCTGCTCTTGCATCCTCAACATCCAAGCTGCACTTATTTCCAGGTCCTGGTTTTGTGGATAACCCCAATCTTCAGCTTCTGGTCTAGAATGCAGTCTGCAATCTCACACCACCTGGCAGTCAGAGAGTTCTGCTTTTTCCCCATCTGAATTACTCATGAATTATGCAAACACTAACTTAATAATTTCTGTGTCAGTATTCCACATTTACATCTGTAAAATGACAGCTGTTACTTGGCACAGCGTTGCTGGATGCTTTATTTTCATGGCATTGTTTCAAATGCACAACTGAGAGACTGAAAACTGGTAGTTAAGAATCATGACTCAGCTTGAAATGCCTGTGATTAAATTTATCAATTGGTGCCCAGAGCTTACATAAATTAAAAACAAAAAAACCCAAGTGCAGTAATTTTAAGGCCAAGCTCAGTTACTGAGATACCTCAGCTCTGTATCTCTCAATCTTGATCAGAAAGAATAAAACACCAGACAGTTCTATCAACAGCAGCCCCAGCTCTGGAAAGTGCATTGAGTTCCGCAATAGCTCTCTGAACTCTGCAGAAAAGCACTTTCCTGAATCATTCATTGAATTCTTGGGCATGCATGGTATTTTAGGCTTTTATTTCAGCATGCCTAAAACTCAGTGAAATCTTTACAAAGTGTACTATTTTTGCACTGACCCAGCACAGAGTGATGGTCTTAAATAGCTGCTCTTGAATTAGAGCTGAGCTTCATTGGGATGGCTCCCAATATAGCTCGTCTATTAATATCACTACATGGAAAATACCAACTACACCAGGCATGCTGTTCACTAAATGGATTGAAATTCCTTTGCTTGCTTGTCACATGATGCAAAGAAATGCTATTTCTAAGCATCCCACCGAGCAATGAGATCCATTCACTCTCAAAAAGGCTGTTTTTTTGGCTAAGCTGTCCTGGAATCCAGTTTTAAAGCCATGGGTCAAAGTATAAGATGACCGTTTGAAGATAAATGATATCGTTTTATTAGTAATTTTTCAGCTGCTGAGAACAAGATGTAAATTTTATAAACGCACTCATTTCCAAAACACAAAAGCTCGTGGAATATGGAGCAAACCACGGATGAGCCTTTTTTTCCTTCTGAATCCACACAAAACTGAACAGAATGGGATTAAATGGGCTGAACTGGTTCTTGTGCTTGAGGTCCTGCCTACTCTGAGATGTCCCCCACATACTTCCAGTGAAAGGAAAACTGAGCTACCCTTCATCAGGACATGTGTTCCTAAGGAAAGCACAGTCCAAAGGAAATATCCAGGGAAAACAAAGCACAGTAACCAAATCTCAGCACCAGCAGAGCAAAGTATTGAAAAGCTCTTGTGCCACTACAGTTACATTAAACACCCATGAAAACATTGCTGCTGACAAGACAAAAAACCCAGGGAGAGACAACATGAAAAGAGCATAAAAAATGTGTATCATTAATAAAAAACAAAAACCACAAAACCCAACAAACATTTCCTTTGTGGAAACCAGTTTTTTTTTTAATGTTTCTGAATTTTCCAGGTGAACACATACAGAAAATTGCATAATACCTGTTTATCCACAGCAAAAATGTTAGTCACAGTGCCAGAGCTACTTCTCACTCATGTTCAGACAATACTTTCCAAAATGAATATAATGGAAATGTCTTATATACATGAGTAGAAACCTCTCTTAATTCTCACAGTCCTTTTCTCTCTTCAGACTAACAAAAATATCACTTAATATTTTTTGTTTGGTTGGTTGGGTTTTTTCTTTTTTTTCATTTTTTTGGTGGTGTTGCTGTTGGTGTGTTGATTTTTTTTTCTTTTTTGTGAAATAACTTTGCTCCTTGTTAGGAAGACTTCTTAGTTTTGCTTTTGTTTAGTCTTGCTACCTAATTAACAACACTTATTTTCTTAGTGTTTCACTTTCAGTCATTAATTTTTATTTTTTTAAAATTGCCTCTCAGTTTCCTAGTGTCACATCTTCTCCTTTTTTTTTCTCCATAACATTTAGAAGTCTCACCTCTAAAGGCAGAACACCCATCACCAGTCCTCATAAATACAGAGGTTCTGTCACTTGCTGCTGTAGTAACATAAAAAAGAACTACACATTCAGATGTAGAATGCACTCTGCCTCAAACAAGCTGGTTGTGAGAGAACCAAACCCAAATATTCTGAAAGGAGCAAGAAAAAAACAAGATTTGTTAAAAAGCAAGAGGAAGCAGAATCCAGAATATGGTCCACAAAAGCTGCCAAATCCAGAAAGTTTTCAATGATGCAAGTAACAATAAGTAATATTAAGTATTCCATAACTAAATGGTTCATTATGAAAACAAGCAAACAAAATTAAAAAGGAAACTAGAGGACAAGGAATACAAACTCCAAAAACCTATTAAATGATGTGTGACCTGACCAGCCCCAACTTTACTTCTGCCATTGTGAAAGTCTTAAGCCTTAGGAGGAACATTGTCATTTCTTGAAGCTCCATCTCGCATAGGCCTATTTCAGTATCTGTACATACATTGCAGTGAGGGCAGTGAACCTACATGGTGTCTTTTCCTGCTTTTGCTTAGATTTGGGAATTATTATGCTTTGGGACTGAAGGAACAAGCTATTTTATGCATTTGATTTTTTTCTTATCAGTAACAATCAATTATTCCACAACACAGGCATAAATTGTGTTTTAAAGCAGATAACAAAGAATCATTTTAATTCTAAAGGGTAATTTTAAAGTATTTACAAAGAATTAATTTTAAAGATTTTCCCATTAAAGGAAATAATACTAATATTCACAACAAAACCTAGAAAACAGGGTTTGATCTGAATTCCAAGTCTCTCACTGAGTCATTTTCTGGCATAAAAAGCTGCCATGGAACATGGTTAATGACTGTCAGAACAGGGACAGAACTACAAAGCTACAGTAGGGGAAGATGGTTTTTACTACTAACCTTCCCTAACCCCAGGAAAGTGAAAATTTCTTGACCATGATGCATTTGGAGTGATGGCACATGGATACATTTGCAAAGACAGGCTCCAAACCATAAATTAATACTGGAATGTTTTGTGTCTGGGACAGAATGAGTTTTCTACAACGAGTCAAGGGTTTCAGTGTTGGCCAGTAGTACAGAATGGAAAAAGTCAGATCTGCTTTCTGGCTAGAGGGGATGCTCAGTTCCCAGATTTGCCAAGAAATCCTAATTTTTTTTTTTTTTCAACCTGTTGGAATGATTTGCAGTTCCAAGTCTCAGCTGGGAATGTACTTACAAATATGGCAAGAACATGAAAGCAGCAACTCCCAATTCCTGCAATACAATTAAAATAAAAATAACATGAATAAAAGAGAGCTCAGCAAGGTTGGGTATGTATATACCAAGGGTTGAGCTTCCCCAGTAAGTCCCATTGTGCCTAAATCACTACTACTACTAGTTGAAGGATAGAGAGGTGATTTTAATGAGAACAAAGATTCTTAAAATTAACAATGCTCTGTAAAATGAAACCTGTGTGAGGTTAGCTGAGATCCCATGTGGAAGCTGACACTGTTTTTTGTGGTTAGCCTTGATTTCAGGTGTTAATACTGTGAGTGACTGTCCTTGGTTGACTCCGTAGTGCCATTTGTTCCCATTGGCAGCCACTGTGCTTTGACCTGCCACGATTCCCGGGTTACCTGTGCTTAACCTACAAGCAGCAATGCTTAATTTTTGTGTCCTATTTTTGCACTTGACATCTGGTTTGATTCCATTTTCCTTTACTCCCCACTGCTGATCGGGGATGAGTCGCATGAAATTGACCCCAAAGATTATAAAACACATTGGATTACCTGGCATATTCTTCTGTGTATGTATCCCATCCCTTGCTTTATGTAAACTTGGGGTTTTTGGTTTTTTTTTTTTTTACTACTGCTCTGAATGTTAATCTGTGTCATCAGTAACAGCAGTACAATGTCCAAGAGTCCCCATAAATTGTAGCACTGTGGTTAAACCACCCAGGCAGGCAGCTTGATCTGAAAACAAGTAACTTTAATGGGCTGGGAGTGAGGATATTTCAAGGCTAATCCCAGCTCTCTAATTGTCAGCCAGAGCCTGTGGAAATCCTTTGCTTGTGACTGCATTTTACCATCTGTTCTGCGGAGACAAATTTAATTGCAGAGCGACGTTCCAAGGTTTAGTAGTTGTAATACACTTCAACAGAATGATGAAGTTATAATCAGGCTTAATAAATCTGAAAATTCCTAGTGCTACACTAGTCAGTTTCCTCCAGTACTTTAAACAGCCATACCTGAATATTCCAGGATGACATAGTTTTTCTTGCCCAGCTTTCACCTTTGTACTTGTAGAAGGTGGCAGATACTTGTCTTGCTACTTGTTTTCCTCTGGTTGTGAGAGTAATGGGCACTTCACACATCAATATGATGACATAGAAGTCCAGTTTATTATGTGTGCAAGCTTTGCTTTTATGCTATTTTTTCTGCTGAACACGCGTCTAGCAACTTAATGATTGGCTATACATATTGTAGATACAATTCTCACCAGTCTCTATCCATACTAGGATTGGTTTTCACTATTTGCACTACATTTGCGCATATATCTTTATATCTTCATTTATTAACTACATTGTTTCTCTATAATTTAGTCACGTACCTAAGCATTGATCATTGTTCTCTTAAACACAGGCCATTGTTTTAGTCATACTAAATTACAGTTATAGTCTCATGTCAGCAACTGTGTTCTTGCTGACTGCTCACTTTTTAATTAATAACTCAATCTATTGCTGTTTCTACCCAAAAGGTTCCCACAGCTACTTATGCAGCAAAAAAACCTTGTTGAAATGTTAAACATCACTCTGAAATTAGATGGGACATGCCTATTTGTTTTGTTTTCATAATGTCTCTTCTCGACCTGAAGCATTTCTCCTGCTCTCCACGGTTAACACAGATGGGAATACCCAGTGAGAAGAGCATCCCCCAGGGTGTTATGAAAAGGTGGTTACTTGGTGGTACAAAGGCTGTTTGATCTCAACAGGCAGCATCTGCTTGTAGATTCCTTGCATCCCTCTGGAACAACCAGAGTTATTATTCCCATGGGGGTCAGTGGAATTAACATCACATTTTTCTCCAATCCACAGTCAAAATTATCAAAAAAAAGTAATGGCAAAGAATATTATCATGCTGATATGTGTTGTTTATTCAAAGTATTTAGTCAATTAGTCCACAAAACCAAAGGAAAAATGTATTTGACAGTGCAGTTTCAGGCATTACCTGAAATGCTGAGAGACAGCAGTGCCACCTGCTGATACTCCTTTAGTTTGAGCTCCCAGAAAACTAAGGGGATAGTATTTCCTTCACTAAAAATGATGGTGTATTAGCAAGATTTTGGTATTATTACTGTGCACACGACTGAGGGACTATGAAGATGAGCCAAAAGAACCTCACCATGAAATTTGTTCTGGCTACAGCTCGCCAGGGTCAGTTTTCCCCAGGTCCCCAGTGTGGGACCAGGATTGTGAGGCCCTTCTCACATCCAGGTGTTCCATTGGACTCCCAATGAACAGGGGGCGAGGGGACTGCAAAGGGCACGGGACAGGGCAGTTTGGAGGAGGATGGTTAAAAAGTTTAATTCAGCCTGACAGTTTAAACTCTGAATGGTCCTCTTTGCACCCTGTGTTTGGTTAAACCCAGCTCAGAGTAGCAGACAGGCTGGCAGAGGGCAGGGTGGAGATTCTGGAGCTACAAGGCCAATGTTTTCTGGCAGAAACAGTGGGCAGCATGACAAAGAATCTGTTCTCAGGTTCCTTTTCCTGATTCTCAGTTCAGTAAGAATGGGGATGTAAGAAGTCAGCAGGGTCTAGACGTGCACCTGGTCTCTTATCTATGAATTCAATAAATGCTGGCTTCGTATTTTAGGTCAAACACTTCTCCAGCTAACAGGAGCTCTAGAAAAAACTGTTACATGCCCTCTCCTGTGCCTCTTTACAGAATAAAACAGGCCAGTGTCAATGCCATAGGAATTGGCAGTGTACTTTTAACCTTACCTTTCCAGTGGCCTCCACATCTCACCCTAAAGACCTCAATCTAAACACGATTAACAATGGATACACAGTGGAGCTCTGAATTTAGCAGAGATTGAACACCAAAACTGATGTGTTTAAAAAATTCTGCAGTGTTTTTAAGTGTGATAATAATGTGAGAAAAGAACTTGCCCTTTCTTATCATCATGTTTTTAAACTTTGATTTTTCAACCAGTTTTTAGCTGAATGTACATTAGTGAAGTTAAGGCCAAACATGTCATGGTTTAGACGCAACTTTGCAAAATTCTTACAAGTTATTTTCCCAACATATTTCCTCATGTCCCATGAGGGAACTATTTTAAGGGAGAAAGAGGAGTTAACGGTCCTTCACTGTATTCAGAGTCAAAACAAACTGGAACAGATTTTCAGATACAGTGTTCCAGCTTAAACACATCAAGTGCTGAGGATGGGTCTGTGTTGTCTGGGAAGTCATGACAGATTTTGGAGGGTGAAACAAGGTTTATTTGTTATGCCACCACTGCTGTCTCCCTAATCCAGCAGAGGCAAACATTTCTGCCAGAAAAACCAGACACATGACCTGCCTAAAGTTCTACTGGTACTACACAAATTCCACTGTAAAGGCAATTATCAGATGCACACAATAAGCACAGTCACATTTCGGGGACTATACTCAGGATTAATCTGTTTAATTATGGATATTATTCCCTTCCCACCACCAAAAAAAAAAAAGGCTTTGTTAGACAAGACAGTTGTATTGAATTCACTTCCTTTTATTGCAGTGACATCCCCCTGGTACAAAGTTTTAACTGCAATAATTACGTTAAAACATTAGAAAAGCATTTGTGTGTGACAGTTACAGTACAGTGTCAAATCTTACATCTTCAAACCCAGTGGGCCACGACCCACTGAACGCTCAAATCTTTAAATTATTCTCAGTTATTTTTTAAATATGCAATGTCAGAAAAAAGTATATAAAAAGAATGTATGTAAAAGGAAACCTAAATACAAGTGAACAAATAAATAATTGATTTTTGCCAGCTACTGCTGTCTTTCTAAACCCATACAAAGGAACCTAATCTAAAGAAGGCATGAGTTGCCATGTGATTTCATTTCCCACATAACTAATGATGAGTGGAACACAAGTAAATTTGGCGTCAAAATCAAAGCAGAATTTGGAGTGGCTGCCACTAACTGACCTCTGTTGCAGGTAATTGCCATGAACTGCCCAAATTTTGGTGAGCAAATACCCTTGGAACTTGCCCTCCTGCCTAGCATTAGTGGACTCCTGAGAGTGCATGTGAAAAGCATCCTGTCTTAATTTCACAGACATTACCTTAACTATCCCCGTATGCATATTTAGATATATTTCATATAATTTTATACACATATATGCATGTATACACACACTTCATTTGGTTTCTGTGTTGTGTTACAGATCACAAGCAATGGTTTCCTGAATGGGCAAATAAACCTCTTAAATAAGTGTACCTGTGCACGTTTGCTTTTTTTAAGATAGCAGCACTAAGTCCATGCCATACTATCTGTCTGTTCAAAAGAATGTTACCCACAAAACAACGAGAAACGTGGCAATGATTCCCTATGAACAATGTGACAACCTTATCCCCTAAAAAACCACTGTAAAACCTGTGTGATAGATATGTTGGTAAGCTTGATCCACACTCCCTAACCTGGAAGGAAACTACTTTTACTGCAAACTGTCTTGTCTTACAATGTTTATCATAACAAGCTGGGTTCATGCTGGCATCAGTTAGCTCACACTTAGCAGCAAGACATGCATGTTTGTTTTTCTTAAGTTTTTCAAAGTGAAATTATTCAATAGTCTCAAATCCAATTGACAGAAACAGCCAAAAAAAACCCCCAAAACAAAAGACTTTTTGCAGTTTACCAATAACTTGACAACAGTGTATACTGCACAGTGTAGAATATTTTAATCTTTAATCACAAGTTGAAGCTCTATCTTGCCACACAATGATTATGCTTTGTCCTTCAAAAGAACAGTTACATTTCAATTTGATCCTGTATTTAGCAAAAAAAAAAAAACAAATAAAAAACAAACAAAACAAAAACCACAAAACACCTTTTCTGTGCATCCTTAAATGAAAGTCACTCACCCACTGCTAAACTGATCCAGTAGCATGTCCAATGCTAATATCAAAAGCTTGTGAAATGTTTTTAGGCAATCCTTCCCATCCAAAATATATTAGGAATTTAAAAAACAGTTCACATTACTAACCTTTATACAAAGGCTCAAGTGAAATTTCTTTAGCAGGTGTTCTAGTACACTAAATTATGAAGTTTTCAAAATATACAATGGAAGGGCACACAAGACTGGCAGTTTTTTCAGTGAACATAGAAAATGTATAAAGTAGGATGTATGGAACAGACCAAAACTGCTAGACAATCAAACCTGAGTATTATTTAATAAGACTAAATGCATTTTCTGACAACTGAATGAACTGACCTAAAAACATCTCCCCTAATAACTAGTGGTCCTTTTAACCATTTGTTGAAAAATGCAAGAGAACTGCAGTTTTTACATTTCATATTGGATAGCACAATTCCACATAGTGTTTACTGTTTTCTGTTAGATAGCATCACATTGCTTATATTATCCCCATTCAAGCCTTAAGTTGTTTTGTTTCAAAAATAAGTTGAAAGTGACACTAAGACATAACAGGCCAAGAACTAGGACAGGTCTTTTTATTTTCTTCTAGTTTGTAGTAAGATAAAAAGCCTCAGCCAGCCAGCAGGATAAATTGGGTTTCATAGTACAGCTAAGACTGACCAGTATCCTCTGCCAAGGTAGGTAATGTTAGTTGTCTGTCTCACACTAGTGCCAAAGTAGTACACATTGTCAAATCTGAGAAAAGGACCCTCTCTGCAGGTAGAACTAGTTTTATTTTAACTGTTACAAAACTTAGTAGAATCAAGTCTTGACAATAACATCAGGGATCTGCTTTAGTTCAACTGACCTGCCCCAATTCTCACCTTTAAATCTAACAGATATAATAATAAAAAAAACCAAAAACTTTCTGACGATAGAAAACATACAGTACTAAGAACTAATAGCTCAATGGAAGACTGAAAAGCAGCATTCATTTTTATTGTAATGTGGAAGAGACTAGAAACTAAAGGAAGTCTGATCTAAACTCTTAGTTGAAGGCAGATTTTGACATTCTATATAAATTTACAAAATAGGATGTATGGGTGAGATTTGGTTAATTTCAGAAGGCACCTCAAGGCTAAAAGGCTTTTATAAATCTATAATCCTTTCATTGATCAAAAATACAACATTTTATTGCTGCTATTCAAATAGCAAACAAAAAAGCTTGTCTTGTTCTTCAGTCTAACAAGGAATCCTCCCCCATTAAGCAAGATTAAATTACAGAAAATATAGAATAAAACTGAACATGTCACAACTTTA
Organism: Pithys albifrons albifrons; assembly: GCF_047495875.1. Lineage (NCBI taxonomy): Eukaryota > Metazoa > Chordata > Aves > Passeriformes > Thamnophilidae > Pithys > Pithys albifrons. Next base: position 54,195,848 of record NC_092497.1, read on the forward strand.
GAAATACAGTGACTTTCCTTGTGTGCTTTCAAGTCAGTGAAATAGTGAAAGAAGAGTCACTTTTTGCCTTTGTGATGTTAATGAACTATAGACCACGTCAGTCCCTCTCCCCTGGGCACTGAAGTACCATTTCATCACAGCTGTGCCATGTGCAGTACTCTTAGGAATAGAAGGTGAGAACACTCTGATGATTCCCACGAACAAGGAGAATTGGTGGCAGATCTTTAGAAAGAGCTTCTAACCAGGCCATGTACAGAGCACTGGAAACTGCACCTTTCCGAGCGACAGGCAAACTCCTGCAAGACACCAGGGAAACACCCAGAAAAACAGGTCAGATCACAACAAACACAAACCTGCGGCTCTGCAGAGAAGTAGATATAAAGTAGGGTTTCCTAATCTTTTTATTACTGTCCTCTCAGAGCTCAGTTAATGAGCTGAGAGTTTGTACCTCAAGCATCACAAGCCTTTACATCTATTTACCCCTTCTGGCCTGTTACCACTTTGTATTCAGGCAGTTTTTTAATGAAAAACTCTCCTCAGCTGAGAACAATCTCTTGGAAAATGTTTCAAGATTTTAAAATTTTAAAATAATATCACCCAGAAACCTGTGATCTGCATTCTGCTTGTTTACACCAAAAGCAGCTGCATGAACATCTGTGAGCAGGGTAATGATCTCACTTTATCTAGAGGGATCCCACAGAAAAACAACTGAAAGGAAGGACCTGAAAAAGAGGGGAACAGGTGGCTCACAGGAGGAGAAAGAACCTGAAAATCCTGGGCAGCACTAAAAATGTGGAGGTGATCAACTGAGGGAGGATATCAAAAGGATGTACCTTTAAAGGACTTTTTTTTCATTAGTACAGTAGCTTCATGCTTCTAATAAATAAATACAGTCAGCACTGAAATTCCTTTCTATACGTAACGCCAGACTAGTTCCTGATCTGTATTTACACACATTTATATTTAAAATTTCAATTCTGTATCAATTAGGGTAACAACACAAATCCAAATAGTTCACTTACATGACAATTATGTTAGCTGTACTTGAATGTTCTTTCAGCAGCTCGTTTAGCCTAATCTGTCGGTAGGTCTGTGAATAAAATGAAACTTGTCAGGAAGATCTTTTATTTAAGCACTACAAAAAGTTCATTTATTCAAGAAAGAAGAAAAACAGCTATGATCAATTAGTATGAGTAATTTATAAGAAACATGTACTTCCACCTCATGTGGCAGCTTGTTCTCTATTAAAAAAAGAAAATGGTTGCAAGGCTGGAAGAAAGAGCAAAGTGTGCAAATAAGTCAAGTACTGTAACATAAATTTAAGGTAGTTCCACAACACTCCACAGCTCCTGCAAGTGACTTGCCACAGCAACAGAGGATGGTTTGGGTTGGAAGAGACCTTGCAGCTCCTCTAGTTCCAACCCCCACTACTGCACATCCTCACAGAAGCTGTAAAAATCCAAACAGGAAAAAAGATATGGGTGAAATAAACTCAGGATGATGTTGAAGAATTTCAGATCAGTGAAACTTTACCCAGTCTTTCTTTAGATACGTGTCTGTGTCTGCATCCTGTTATAGATGACATTTATTGCCTTGAGAAGAAGCAATTGTGATGTCTCTATAGTGCCCAATGTCAAAGCTTTCACTGCTCCTTTAATCATAATCAGATGTGCTGTGTTGCTTGGTTTTGGTTTTTAAAAATAATGAAGGAAAAAATGCTAGTTTGGTAAAAAAAAAAAAAAAGAGGCAAACACCTGAATATACTTTGTTATTCTAAGGTAACTATCGAAATACTGTAGGAAAGCAGTTTGGCCTCTGATCACACTCAAATGCAAAGCTTTTTTCTTCTGTGAACCATCAAAATGCTTTCCATCAGCCACACATAAAAACAGCTACAAGAGAGAATAACAAGAACGGACTTCTTGGTATCACACCCACAAATTCCTTAGGAGAAAAAAACTGTAACTAACACAACACTCTGAAGAAAACAATACCTTTGTTTTGTAAAGCTCAAGTTCATTATCTGTTATCCTCCACGGTTCATCCTCCTTCATTTTATCTGCAACTTCCTGCTCTTTATCATCCTCATGAAGTCGGAAGGGCTCTATCATTTCCTCAAATGCTGCAATACTGGAAGGATTAAGTGAACAGACAAATTAAAATAGATGTGAGTCTCTGTCAGCAATGACTTTCACAGTGTCAGAAACAAAGTTTTATAACTAAATAAAAATAAAGTGAGGCTTTTTTTCAGTGCCTGGTGCAGTTAGAACATCCAATCAGCTACTTTTATACACAGACATTGTAATTCAGCACTGTGACAGCTGTAGGAGCTTTCACTGTTCATTATCCAGCTGAAGTTTCATCCAGCTCCAAAAACAAACAACCCCCTCTCTACTTTTCCTACAGTTTTCCTAATTTTGAAAGCTGAAGAGCAATACACTTAGAAACTGGACAGGAGGAGTTAACATGTCACACTTAAAAACCCCAGCTATCAAGTCTCATGGTATTGTAATTAAGATTTGGCTTTGGCATTTTCATTTTGCTTCTTTTTTTAATCTTTCCAATACAGCCTAAGAGCCAAATGAAAAAAACACAGACTTTTTATCTGCCCTTGGTGGTCTTCACTGTGGTTGTAGCAATGACTTCACCTCAATCAAAAGGAACAAAACAAATGTGATCTGCTACTTTCTGGCTGGACAAAAAGGAGAACTACTGACAATTTTATATTATAGATCACAGCAGCAACTGTTACAAATAAATCTTCCTGCATTTGGTTTTCAGCTCCTGTTAATTCCAAATAGTATTCTAGAAATTATTTGGATATATTGTGGGGAATGTATCTGCTTGGAGAAGGAAAAATGCTCTCAGAATAACTCACAGATCATTTCTATAAAATAAAACTGATTCCATGTAATTCTATGACCTCATCTTTGATGCATAAATGGGTGCTGTAACTCAAAGTTTATACCCCTCACAGCAGCAGAATTCTGGGAGCAAAGACATCTCCAAGCACCAGAGTGCCAGAATTCCTGCACTGTTTTAGCTACTCAATATATCCTACACACTGAAGAAAAGAAGATTAAAAAGCAGTATATAAAAGAATGTGTATCAGTATTTAGCATTTACCTACACTGTAAAACAACCCTTCCCAATCTGTATGGCATGTCAAGCCCTTCAGATACATGAATATTCATATAAAAGGTATTTTGAAGACTTGAAGCGAAAGGAGAATAATATTTTTAGACTGCACACAATCTGTTACAAATCTGGACTGGGAGCCACCTGCAATTAATAGTTTTTGAACTTGAAAGGCAGAAGTATCACATCCATGATCATTCCTGTATAAGCAGTTTTAAAAAAGAAAAACCAAAAAAACCCAAACTCAACCCCAAACAACAATAAAAACCAATCAACCAACAGCAATAAAAATGAATCAAACCAAAAAACCAGACAAACCAACAGGAAAACAAAAAAACAGACAGCCAGAAAAACCCACAAAATCAAAAACCCCAAACCTTAAAAAACCAAAAACCCCAGATCAGGCTTTTTCAAGAACAAGCTTTGTTATATCAAACTAGGACTCCAAAAAAGATTCAGACCATTTGAGTTTTTGTGAGCATTTCTCTTTTTTATAGAAGCTTGCTCCACAATTTGAATTATTTTCCTAATCTGCATTTGTCTGAATTCAGAATTACAGTCAAAGGTCCAGAAATCTAAATAAAAATCAGATTTCTATATTCTTGGATGCAGGAATTATTGCTCAATTAATTTCCAACATTTCTGTCAAATGAATGGCTCAGGAACTACTGGGACAAAACTGCTATGAAGGAAAGAATGAGGTGTTCTAAATTAATGAAAGACATCACAAATTCAAGTAACAATCAAGATGTGGGTTTTTGAGACTTACTTTTCTTTCTTTGGCTTAGTATTAATATCCCCAAGAACCATAATGTCTGAGAAGTCTATCCGAAATTTGCTCAGCAAAGTAGCCATCCTGTATCAGAAAAAGAAGAAGCCTTTAGACATGATCTTATTTTTAATTATTTCACAGGGTAAAAAGGTACATGTTTGGTAATAAAAACACTGGTTTAAGAAACAACAAAAAAAAGCAAATGTAGCAGGGGGGGAGGAATAAATCAAACAGACGGGGCATTTGACTATGAATCAACAACATGGTTTAGAAAAAACTCCAAACAGTTTTATGGTTTTAAGAAGAGCTTCCCCTTAATGACAAACTCAGAAAATATTTGGAAAAGAAAATGTTGACATCAGACAGTACTGCAGAAAAGTTAAGAGGCATCTCAGCCAAACCTGGGGGAAATGAAATGTTTTTTGGATAAAGGGAATAAAATATGAATACACCTCAACCCAAGAACAACTGAAATAAGGCCACAGCAAGAGAAAATAATCTAAAGTGCAACATGCTCCAATAGCATCTGAAAAGGAATTTTAAGGGAAACTCACGCTCTTCTGTCATGATCAATCCTGTTTATTTTTCCACCAATGAACACTCTGATCTTACAGTCTTTCCACTTCTTCTTGGTTGTGATAAGGTAAGGAATCAACAGGGTCAAACCTGTGTTCAGATCACAGTTTGAGAATGATTAAGAAAACAGCATCTTGTTAAAGAGCACAGATTTTACATTAACTGACTGAAGGATATCTGTTGACATTTAATCTGAAATCACTTCAGTAATTTTTATGAAGTTTTTTTAACTATAAAGCACATTACCTCCATCATCAAAGAGCCACCAGACATCAATATTGCTTTTGCCTTGTTTCTTCTGAAACTGAGAACTGGCATCAAGAAGTCTTTGGTCAGACACGTTTAAAGGAGATGAGCTCTTTGAATCTGGAAAAAATTAGGATGAAACTTCATTTTTTAACTGTTTTGCTTAATCACCCTTAAATTAACCAAATGCAACTTCTTAACATTTTGTGGCACCCATAATTTTAAATAATAATTGTTTCTATTTCCCCCAACCCAGTTTTGATTGACTGGATATAAACTGAGCTACCTGCATTGAGGGAGTCTAACTCACAGCTTCAGCAGATGAAGTGGTTTATCAGCTGTCTGACAAATAAAGGATGTGTGAGATCTTTAGAGTGACATCTGCCAGGACAATTTAACTAACCTTGTTTCAGAGCTTTAGGTCACAGACTGTCACCACCCCTTGCAAATGACAGAACTTCCCTAAAATAGATAACTGATTTTACAAGCAAATACCACACCCTAAGCAATTCTTCCCTTAAATCCAAATTTCCTTAAGCAAGTGGTGAAAATATAAGCTCCTTATGCATATTGGAATCCTCTGCAATACCTTTTTGCATGTACAAGACTCTAAAGCACAACACAGACTGTTTAGCATAACAAAATTATTTGATTTGTTGAGAACAAGACAATAACAACATTTTCATTTAGAATAATACAGGAAGGTTTTTTCAGTATAGAAAAAAACCCTCTAACTTCTTTCTCTTAATTAGGATCTCAGCCCGAGCAAGAGCCGGGAGTTTGACATTTGTCTCTGTCCTTGTTTTATTAGGAATTTTTATATTTAGAGCACTCTGTGACTGATTTACATTAAATACTACTTTACTGCATACTGGGACATCTTCCAAACTGCCATCTTGTGCCTCAAGATGCCATCTCACTTTCTATGATTAAAACACAAAAGCTTCTAGCTGCTGAAATTACAAAGAAAATGTCAGACCAGTGAAGATGAATTTAGTTAAGGCAAAAACCACCTGATTAACTCAAAACAAGTCTGAAATAAACCTCTCAAACTGCTCTGATCTGAACAACCACCTCACATTATTTCAGATGTTCACATGACTCAGTGTCAATATTATGCTGTGAAGGATATTGAACAATTCCAAATAACAGAGCAGTAACTATTGCTTTAGAAGATCTGGTGAATGAAGTAACACAGCACTTCCACTACACCACTGGATATTATTCCCCTTATTCCTGAACTAACCAAGGAACCAGATACCTGACACACCAAAAACTAAGAAAGCAAAAGCCTCCCGAACACATTTCAAATATTACTTAAAATATTTCAAAAACAAAACCCCACTTTTTTTTTTAAATTTCAACATTTATGCACAATCCTTTCTCATTACCAACGTTTTAAGAATTTCCACAATGTTGCTTTTTTTCACAGCCTAATCCCTAGAGATAAAACACATTCTAAGGTAGGTATGAAGAAACAACTTAACATTGCATGGTTGGTATTTTCCTCTCCAGTATTTAGGTGTAGAAAGAAGTACAAAAGGAAAACTGAAATCAACAATGTGAAAGAATGATTTAACACAAAAAGGTGGAAAATGCCTGCCTTTTTTCAACAGTGGTTGTGTTGAAGTCTTTCCATCCTCGTCCTCCTCTGGAAGGTTTTTAAAGATACAAAATAAAAAGGTTAATTCCTTTGTGGTATTAATGAAAACAATACAAGTGCATATAAAAAACCAGAAAATAAAGATGTAGAATGAAGTGGATTCTCACACAAAGAAAAGAACACAAATGCAGTCTACCAAACCCTGAGATTCATTTGTACTTAAAAAAAAAAAGGATATTCCCATTGCTCAGTCAACTATTCGGGGCTTTTGCTTTGTAAGAGAAGAGCAAAGTGGGTTGTGGTCATGGCAAGTATTCTGAATGATCTGTGTCTGTTAATATGCATGTAATTTTCTAGTCCAGGATGAAAAGGCCTCCCTAAATTTAGCAGCCTTCCAATCACACGTGGGATACAATTCTCAGGTACTTTTTAAATGCCTGTCAAACTCAGTAAGAAAGAAAATCCATCATAGGACATTGTGTAGCACCTGCTTTATTTAGGGACTAGAAACAGAAGATTTATTTTACGTACTGGTAAGCTCTAAACCAAAGTACTTAAGTGATTATCCATCAATGTCTAGAAAAGCATGACACACTTCCGTTCCACAGACACAAAAATCCCATAAATAAGCACAGAATCATTGAATGGATTGGGTTGGAAAAGACCTCCAAGATCATCAAGTCCAACCCTTGGTCCAACTCCAGTCCCTTTACCAGATCATGGCACTCAGTGCCATGGCCAATCTCACCTTAAAGACCTCCAGGGATGGGGAATCCACCCCCTCTCTGGGCAGCCCATTCCAATGCCTGAGCACTCTCTCTGCAAAGAATTTTTTTCTGCTCTCCAGCTTCAATTTCCCCTGGCAGAGCTTGAGCGCATCGTGCCCCCTTGTCCTATTGCTGAGTGCCTGGGAGAAGAGACCAACCCCCACCTGGCCAGAACTTCCCTTCAGGGAGTTCCAGACAGTGCTGAGGTCACCTCTGAGCCTCCTTGGTGAAGGGAGAGAGGAACTGAAGAGAGCATGAGAGAGAGAAAGAGTGAGAATTCAGATTTCATTACTAACTAGCAAGTTACCTTTACGTGGAGTGGGAGTTCTTTCACTAGATGATGGAGCAAAAGCTATGGAAGTGTCTGTCTCAGACTTCTTGCTGTAATCCACTTTTACTATGACATCCTTGGTGCAGGGAGATTTTTCTTGGGATGACAGTAACTCTTCTTTGAGAAAGCAGAGAAACACATTATAAACCACTTAGTATCAGCAGAGGTATTTGACCATAGGGTGCTCATTCACAATTAATTAAACTCTACAGAAACTGCTGGGCTTTGGCAGAGTTGAGAAAACACCAACACAAGGTCTGGTCATGAACTGCTTCAGAGTACAGAGAGGCTCCTCCTTCTCTGAGTGGAGCTGTAACTCTGCTGCTTTCTCAGATTGTGGTTGTTGACTGCATTCCCAGAGGATAAACATAATAAAACAGAGCCAGTTAACACTGTGGAAGCACAACAAGGAGGACAGAAAATTAGTTGGTGAAATGTTTTGCATTTCCACTCTAACTCCAAGAGGAAGACAAGCCCTAGACAAGGCACAGACCAAGTATGGGTCACAGCCAAGTCTTTTTTCCAGGTTTGGCTTCCATGAAGCAACTTGGCTGCTGCCAGAGTTAAATCAGACTCACAGTCCCCAGTGGGTACTGAGATTCTTCTTGGTGTTACATTCCCAGTTTCCTCAGCAGTGTTGTTTCCACACTGCAGGTTCAGTCCCATTTCCCACACTCTGTCTCCTTGCACACAGTGACTGATTCTGACTCTCTCCTAACACATTCATCTGTTTCCACTGGAGGAACAACCCCCTCCTACAAGAGATTGTGTCACAAGGATTCCTTCTCACTGCAGCAGCTTTGCCAGGAGCAAAATATAAATTACACATTATCAACTCAGCAGACAGTTGTCACCAAAGCTCACAGGCTGTCTTCATTATTCTGCTTGAAGCTGAACTAAAATTATACCATTCAGCTTAAGAACAACTACCCACAAAGCACAACCAATTCTTCTACATGGAGAACAGAAGACCTTTCCAAATTTGAGACAGACTGCTCAGCTACACTGGTGTGTGTAGGGGTTGGCATCCCATGCCACACTCATGACATTCCTGCATCATGGAACATTTTCTGTGATTTTCACAATTTCTAGGCTTGAGTCCCAAACACTTGATACCAACTTATCATCATCTTTCATTTGTTCCAGTAAAATAGTAAATCTTTGGGAAGCAATTACATACAGTTTACAAATACAGAGTTGAAACACACAAAAAAACATGTTGTCTGATTGGATTACTCTTATTTTACCATTCTGACTTGCTAATTTCAGTGAATTTAATGCCATAAGAGGAGTGGTGGTTTATTTTCTTAAAATTTTTTCATTTAATGTATTTGGAAAGCAGCATTAAAAGGGAATTAGAACAGCTATTCCACCAGAGAGAACAAAATCAATCTTACCTTGGCCCTGAAGATGAGAGATGTCCAGACCCTCCTGCAGGCGAATGACAACTACACCATACTGAACATCAAAGGCATCACTAAACAAAAGGGACAAAACTAAATTATTGTATATCTTTTTCTTTTCCAAAGGACCTACCTTATGCACTCTCCTTGAACAAATTCCAGTGATTAACCCCTCCCATTGGAAGTTCCAAATCCTAAAACTGCGTTACAATTTCGGTTTCAATTCCAAAGCATGAACTGCATCAGTGAACTGAGCACCACATACTGAAAAGCAATGGGCAGAGAGGATGACTATTCACTCTCCTCCTCCTCCCCTCTATGTAAATAAAAGCAGCATGAACAGGTCAGCCAAGTTCTGCCCAGATGCCAAGATATACTAAAAAGCTTAGTTTTTATTTCCTCCCACAACGGAGGGATTTACTGTGTCAGAACTAAAAGCTTTTAGTCAGAACTTAAAATTTCTGCCATCTTTTCAAAACATTTGAGTATTAAAAACATCAATGATGTTGTAATTAGGAATCAAGTTATCTACAGATAAGCTACAGTGTCCTTAGCACCATTACACCTGATGAGGTAGGAGCTCACTCAATTCAGAAGTAGAGGGAAAACTTTGTTATTGCAGAAACAAGCAAAGAGCTTGAATAAACTGTTGAGTAAAACTGGAGTAAAAACATCTTCCCACCCTCTCCCAAGATATAAGACATGAAAAGCATGAACTTAACCATATCACAGTTTGCATGAGCCATTAATCACCATCCTTTACATATATATATATATATATATATATACACCTCATTTATTACAAGCAACCATAAATCAGAGAACTCCCTCCCACATCATTTCCAAAGATAGAAATTACTCAGGATTTCACTCAATAAAAGCTTCTCTTTAGAAGCAGTAAGGCTCGATTAGAAATGTCTGAAGCATCAAGATATTCTGTAAGTGCAAGAATTGAGCTTGATTTAGGAAGAAAATGTTTTGTGCATTAGTGAACATTTTAATTTCATTATTCAATGTGTTAGAATTACACAGATTAGATGTGTTTCTATTGTGTGCTTCAGGAAACTTTAAATTTTCCAGAAATACACTTGACCTGCAGTTATTACCTCCTGAGGTTTCTTTAGGGATGTGGAGAACCACATGACTTGTTGGCCTGGACAGATCTTCCAGCAAAAGCCATCCCAAAATAAAAAAGGAAAAAAACAAAAACCAAGAACTAACCAACATGTTTCCTTATTTTCCCCTGCATTTTGTGCTCCTGCTTTTCTCTTAAGGACCTTTTCTAATCTCTGCCTGTAAAATTCACAGAATCACAAACCATTCTGAGTTGGAAGGGACCCACAAGGATCATCGACCTTAAGTCAATGCCCCACACAGGGGATTGAACCCATGACCTTGGAGTTATTACAACCAAGCTTTAACCAACTGAGCTGATCTCAGGGTCTAATTCCATCCTCTCTTTCTTTTAAAAGCACAGTACACAAGAAGTATAAAGCACCAATGAAGTGGGTTAAGCAGCACTTGATCTGAACAAAAAAAATCTCTGTGTAAATGAAATAAATGGGTTTTTCCTTAAGTGCTGGTGTAGCACAAATCATTCTATTAAAATTTTTCAGCAAAAACTGGTCTGGCTTTCAGTACTGTCAAATTATTGGGTTTTCCTTCCCCATCTCCTTTTTAGCTACTGTATTATCTTAGGGGTCAGTGCTGTGTTTTCTAATCTGCTTAAACGACACAGACTTGCCTATTAATTCCACATTGGAAAAAACTCAAAGGTATTGAAGACTTCTGGATCAGTCACACATGGGAAGTCTAAGTCTGCTTGTAAGAGACTTCATGGAACTAAAATCTTTCTTGACTAAGTACCAAACATACTGAAATGGAACACAACAGCTACAGCTTCACATTTTCTACTTACTGGAATAAATTGATATAGGTTTCAACATCCCTCATATCACCTTGTCTCCAGTTTTTCTTAAATCCAACAACAAGGGTGTTAGGTCTCATTCTACCAAGACCAGCAGCCTAAGAAGAATAAAAAGTGTATTATAAAATAACATGCTATTGAAACAACTAAAGGTTCTATTATTCTCTTAAGCAGAAAATAAAAGTGCTCTTCATCAAAGCTTTCAGATAACACTGTGAAAGGATGCAGTGGTTTTAGCTAGGCCTCAAATTAGCAGGCTCAGAGAATCTACGTGGATTGGGAGACAGCTCTCACCTGACTGGGTAACCAAGGAAATATTTCATACCAGATGATGCAAACCTAAGATATGAGTGCAGCAGTAGGAGGTGGTTTAGTCTTCCTACTTCCAGCAAAGCTTGGAGGAGGAGGAGGAACCCAGACGGTCCCTTGTTTCAGTTGGTTTCCTTGTGGTATCGTAGTGAGACTGTATCATTGCCTGTTCCCCTCCTTTCCTAAAGTTTTTGATTGTATTTGTCTGTTTTGTTTGTTTTAGTTTTGTCCCTCTGTATTCCTTGTTACCCATTCCCTTTTCCCCTGGGGGGCCCCCCAAATAGTGTGTACAAATTGCATACGTAGTTGTAGATGTTAGAAAATATAATTTCTGTTTTAATTCAGTTCAGTTTCATTCGAGTTCTTGCTTTTCTTTACAGTTTTTTTTTCCTCTGCTGGGAAGACTCTGGGAGGAGGGAGGAGGGCAGTCCAGAGTTAGTAAAAGAACTAGGCCAAACCCAGACAAAGGAACAGATGTCAAAGTGTAAAGCCACTTCTGATTTTGATGTGTATCTTTACCACTTTAAAAAAAAATTGAGAGCGATGTACCTGCATTAAATATTGTCCTCCATCCCTCAAGTCCTCTGCATGCACTGGTGCATAGAAAGCTTTCATCTTGTTTTTAATCAGCCACCGCTGATACCTAGCCAGATCAGTGGACAGCTCCTTCATGGCTTGCCTCCGAGGGCCCTTTGGAAGTAAGGAAATGATAAGAGGGGAGGGAACAAGAATTAGGGGTATAAGCAGTGGGAGTAAAAAAGCTCCCCCACCACACTTTTGGGTTTTTTTTTTAATTTCATTGATACAATACAATCCAAATTCAAATAAATGCAAAAGGTGCTTCCACACTATCAAAACCACCCCAAAACTGCAAAACACCAGGTATTATCAGCAGCAATGGCTGAACAAGTTTATCATTTTTAGGAAGAGGGTTGCTCCAGCTTTAGCAATCTTGTTCCTGCAGAGCATGATGCTCTTCCCCAGAGGGTGGCACAAGTTTGTCCTCCAAAGCATAACAGTTTTAAAAGGAAAGTGCTTTGTAAAGAAACACACACAGATACAGGATGACTTAATACGAGGCTTTATGGAAATATTTGATTCAAGCTGTCCACGTGTACTAATCCTAACCAGAAAGCCTTTGTCACAGTAGTGCCACTTCAGAGTTTGATCTCGCAGTCAGAAGTCACCTCCTCTTTATTCCCTTTTTATGACTTTCATCAGGATTAATCCTTTGTTTTCCTCCAAGACATCAAAATGCAGAATACAGGACGAGGTATAGCCAAGAAAAAAGCAGCCTAGTTTTTGCAAAAGGACACAGACTCTGACCAAAAGGTCAGAGCTAGTGAAGAATTAGGTAGTGTCAACTCTTCTTTGTGGGAATGCCATTTTAAATAGAGATAGGATATTTCTCTCAAATATCTGATCAGAATTGGTTGATGCTACCTTGTTCTTTTCAGTACAACCCTATTTTTCAAAGGCAGTAATTCCATCTGTGATATCTCAGCTCTCCACTCAGTTTCTGTACTTTCACACTCACTGAAATATTAATGTTTGTATAGAAGTTTCTGAAGACAAAATATGTAGGACAGTTGCTCCAGCAACTCTCTGCACATCTCCATGGCCCGGCTCTAGACTCCTTTTAACACATCACATCTTTCTTGTGCTGAGGTGGCATCTCTCAGTCGCATTTATACTCATGTAGATGGTCTTAGTGATATGACAAAGTTTGGCCTGAAGACATGAAGCTGAACTACACAATCCCAATGTGTTTAAATGTATTTACCAACGTTTATTTATTTGCCATGGCCTCTCTGTAGCCAGCAAAAATTTTGGTAAAGATCATGGTGTGACAGCCACCCTACACCTCAGTTAACACAACTCATGGCAAGTGTGATTCTGAAGGATGATTCCTTGAAGCTTTCTTGCTTCCTTCCCACCACAAAACCATGATTTAAGTTATGCCATAAAAGACATTTTAGGTTGTAAGAGCTGTTAAAATTATGTTCTTGCAGGACCACCCTCGCAAGACACCCTAGTGCAAAAACACCCACACTTCATATTCTGATAAAAAGTACCCAGGGATACTTAGTGAAATACTCAGGGCTGGACAGAAAGGGAACAGGAAATTCCTGTTCATGCTACTGTTTCACCTGGCAATAAAATGAAATGATAACTGAAGAAATTAGAAAACCAATTGGAAGTTTAAGAGCAATTTTTAACTACTGGCTGAACTGATACTGACTCCCCTGCTCACAAAGGTTTACTTTCTCCCAGGCTTTGTAAGAACTCCACACAGGAATCACTCTCTCTGAGACAGCCACATTGAGAGGGAATTTACCTCCATACTGCAGATCACTGATCCAAAGCATGAGAGAGTACATGAGACTGTATGACACAAGGACAGAAAGAGGCCCAGGCTGTAATTCAGTGTTCATTTCACTCCTGCAAAGGTTCCTCAGCATTCAGGCATCAAATGATTGAAGGTACTAATTTTGGCAAGTTTCCCCTAACAGGAATAGTGATGACCTACAACCTTTTTCCACACTTCTTAATGTCTAATGATGCTTTCATTTAAAAAAGGAATCCAAAGAAACAAACCACAACTCCCACATTTGAACAGAAAACCAGAAACAAAAAGAAAGCAGGTTAAAAAAAACCCAAAACCAAAACTCGAAATGGACAGGAAAAAAACAACCAACCAAACATCAAGGTAATTTTAAAGTAAAGACAGAATACACTTACTGTATGTACATGGCCACAGATCATCAAGCCCACATTCTTGGTGAAAGCATGGACAAGATGAAGCAAAGCAGGACGTGCATTTGGAGCACCTGTCATGATTAAGCACTGAGGTCTAGAATTATCAAGAGATAATTGAGAGGGGGGGGAAAAAAAGTTTGGCATTAATGTGGAGTTCTGGGAGGTTTTTATTAACAGAAAGGTTTCTTCCAAATAATAGCCATACCAACATAATCATCACTGAAAATGTAATAACTGCATCTACTTTTACAAGACTTTGTTAAATTAAATCAAGATAAATTATTTCACAATGGTCAGCAGATCTATGAGTAATACAGTAAAGATTTCATATTCCCACTTAATCTAAGAATTTGCACATTTAAAAAATTCAAGAACAGATTTTAGACAAGACTAAGTCAGAGGGATGACTTTCTTTTTCCCAGTCACATCCCTTCACACTTCTAGCTTAGATGCTTCTGTCCAACACAGAAACTGGAATCATATCTTCTTTTTAAATTACTATCATTCAGAAAGCAGAGCCAAGCTACTGCAATTAAGTTAGTAAAGACAACTTTCTAATTAATTTTAAGACATTACATGTCCAGATTTCAGAATTAGTTTCAGGAATCTGTCTCAATCTCTGCAGCAGCTCCAGTTCATTTTTAATGCTAGAATCACAGAATGGAAACAGAATTATTTAGGCTGGAAAAGACCCTTAAGATTATTGAGTCCAACCATAAACTCAGCACTACTAAATCCACCACTAAACCTTGTGTTCCTCATGGGTTCTTCACAATCTCAGAGAATGGCATCTGTACTAAGAATCTCTCCCTTAACTTGTTTCTTACTAAATCCTGTCCTTAGAATGCAAAGATAAGAGATGAGCTGGACTCATTGCCAAGACTACAATTCCTGTGCTGGGCATAGGCAGCAAGAGGAGGTGAGTGCTCTGCTTGAACAGAGACAGGGCAGCAGAACATCCATCCTTGGAAAGACTCAGCACCTGACTGGATATGGCCCTGGGCAAAGTGGTGTAACATCAAAGTCTGGTCTAATTTTACAGTTCACAGAATCAGTTGGGTTGGAAGAGACCTCTGAGATCACCAAGTCCAACCCTCAATCCAACCCCACTTTGATTACCAGATCATGGCACTCAGTGCCACATTCAGTCTCACCTTAAAAACCTCCAGGGTCAGAGAATCCACCCCCTCTCTGGGCAGGCCATTCCAATGCCTGAGCACTCTCTTTGGAAAGAACTTCTTCCTGATATCCAACCTAACCCTCCTCTGGCAGAGCTTAAGCCCCTGCCCTCTTGTCCTACTGTTGGTTGTCTGAGAGTCAGTTCATTCAGGGACTGGACAAGACCACATGGGAAAGTCACATTCAATGGAAAATGATCCCGTTCAACCCGTAACTCCGTTTATTTGGATGGATTAGTTTAAAATGAATAATTTTTGTTAAATCTCTTTGAAGCATCTTTCTTCTCTGACAGTTTATCCCAGATTAATGGTGCAATTACTAAAAGGACAGAAAGCTGCCTCCCTGAGCAGGACCATTCCTGGGCAGCCATAATGAGAGACAACAAACCAGCTGTGCTCCTCAGCTGTGAGAGAAACACTGTCCAGCCTGTTTGCCATTACTGAAGAGCAATGAGAAAGTACCACTGAGGTGAAAAAGCTGGTATGGAGTACAACACCCACAGGGAACGTATCCTCAGGATTTTAGGTTAGATCAGTTTCATCCCACGGGGAGTAAATGCTCATTAGCAGAGTGGAGCACATCTTCCAATCCAGTTTCAAAGAGGAACACAAATTACAGCTCAGGATGCAGACCATGAGGCATCCAACAACAAGCAGGCATCACCCACAGCCTTACTTCTGAAGTGCACTCCTGATCCCAAGCAAAATGCTCATGGCATGTTCACAGTGAAGAAATTCAAAGTTGTTATCATCAGAGGAGATGAGTATGTATGTACGTGAGAGATTGAAATGTTAGTGGTCAATGGCTCAGACAACTGGCCATTTGCAAAAGCAGCCCATGCTTTGTTGATGATGTGCAAATCGACATCCCAGGTGCAGAGCAGGAGAGGATGACCACAACAAATCAACTCTGCTTGGCAAAAAGCTGGGTTTAGAGTCAGATAAGGGAAGAGGCCCAAAAAGAAGCAGATCCTGCCCTTTATCACAGAAACGTCCTCCCCTGAGTAACTGGCTCAGACGTAAAACTCCCCCGCCAAGGAGGAGACAACCCTTTTTATGGGGCATAACTGGCTCAGCCATGCAAGTGAGAGGAGCTGTCATGTCTTAGAAGGCATCCCAGACCACCGAAGACTCCCAAACTGCCCCCAAACTCTTTTGGGGCCTTCCACCAGAGGACTGCACATGATCCACAGTGTTGCAATCATGCTAAACTCCCTCTTCAGCAGAGATATGTGAGTGTTCTCACCTGATCCTGAATGTGTAACTGAACCCACTGAACTTTGTGTTTCGTGGGTTTCCTCTGCCCCTGACAGATCAGGGCTGTGACCACCACTGAACCAACAGATGTCAAAACTACAACAATCACATCTTGTTGCTGGATACATGGGTGGTGATACCCTTCTATTCTCATCCTTCCTTGCTCTTTCTTTCTCTCCTAACTTCTTGAAATACATAGTAAGCCAGACTAAAGTTCTAGCCAGGTGGGGGTTGGTCTCTTCTCCCAGGCACTCAGCAATAGGACAAGGGGGCACGATGGGCTCAAGCTCTGCCAGGGGAAATTGAAGTTGGAGAGCAGAAAAAAATTCTTTGCAGAGAGAGTGCTCAGGCATTGGAATGGGCTGCCCTGAGAGGGGGTGGATTCCCCATCCCTGGAGGTTTTTAACCTGAGATTGACCGTGGCACTGAGTGCCATGATCTGGTAAAGGGACTGGAGTTGGACCAAGGGTTGGACTTGATGATCTCGGAGGTCTTTTCCAACCCAATCCATTCTATGATCTGACTGTTGTTCCAAACTTTGTGAGTACCTTACTCTCTCTTAATGTTCTAAAGCTTACAAGTAAAAGTTTGCTACTGAACCTCCTGAGAGTTCTGCTGTCTGCCCTGTGCACTGCCCAGGGTGAACCAAACAATGTTCCCCTAAACCTGCTGAGCAGGATAGGGTGACACAGTGCATTTAATGGAAACCTTGACAGCAGACACTGGGACAGTGCCCTACTGGACACAGAATTGCCTGTCTTTAACATCAGCTGTTACCTGAAGTTCTTCACATGATCCTCCACTCCTGAGAGCCGAATGGAATGCTGCAGAGCATTCAGGTATGTCAAGGCTTGCGTTGAGGATCCCCAGTTCACATCTGTTGAAAGATTTGGAGTTTCAGTATGTTATTTATAAAGCTGTTCATTGTAAAACTACATGTTCTCTACGCTAATGTTTACTATCAACTGAAAACAAGAGGTTTAAGCTACACCTGGATACATTCTAAACTACTAGCCAACAAAGCCTACACCTACACAGGCAACTCTATTTAAAGATAAAATTTCAGCAGCAGTTTTGGCAAACAAGTTGGAATTTGATATATTGCAATTACAGGAAAAGTAAACTGAGGTTTTCTTCCCTCAACATTTCAAAGACCATGACAATTTCACTCAAAGCAGTTACATTCCAGAAATGCTGTGTTATTATATATCACAGCAAAGAAGAAAGCAATCTCAAAGCATTTCCTAAACAAAGTCAGGTTATTTTCAGTGAAAAACTGCTAAATCAAGCAGACCTTTTTAGATTATTATTTTTATGAGAGAAAGAAAGACCCCACTATTCTCTGCTTTTGTTTTCATAGACATCATCTGACAGCTAAAGAATTTATCACAGAATCAAAGAACATCCCACAAGGATCATTGAGTCTAACCCTTATCAGGCAAGTACTTCATACATCTTCATAGACCAGGATGTAAGTTTTCCTCATTTTCAACTTCATGAACACTTTTTTGCTCAGTTCTGCTCCATCTTGGACTTAGGACATACAGTGCCCTTGGAAGCACCAACACATCATTCACAGCACTAGGAATGGTTTACTGAAAAAGCAACCACCACCCAAATCCCTTTTCAATTAGGAAAGGTAGAGAAGCATCCTCTCACTTGCCATCAAGGTATCATATGTTTTCCTAAGTGCCTTTTTTGCTGCAGCCAAAGCTCTTTCTGCAAGCTGCTTTTCCTCCAATTTTCATTCAGATGTTTATGCCTAAGTGAAAGTCATCCATCTTCATAATTTGGGAGGAGGGGGAACAGCAGTGACTACACAGGCATAATTACACTTCACTACAACTAAAAACGCCTGAAACAGAAGTTTGAACTGGCTACCCAAAAAGGAAGAAGTTGGCGGTTTCCTTCCCACAAAGGCCATCACTTTCTCCCTTCTGCAACCCTCTTTCCCCCTCCCCACAACCAAAAGAAGCCCCTGTACATACCTGGTTTCTTGTAAGTGACATAAATGTAAAGCCCAAGGACTATGACATATGTCAGAAGTGCTGCCCACCAATTAATCACAAACATTACAATGCAGCACAGAATGGCTCCAAGAAGGGAAATCCACATATTGTAGTATTTGAAAGCAGGGCGCCAACCTAGTCAAAATACAATTTTTGATAGAAAAGATGGGAAAATTAATTTAATCACTACTCCAAGAGAAGGAATCACTATCCCTTTTTTTCTTCCCAAGTGTTCTGCATCACATTTCATGTGGATGTGTGAGTTTCAGTGATGTACAAAATACAGATTGGCACATTTATGATTTTACTTTTCCAACACCTTTTGAATGAATTTGCACCTTTCTTAGACAGATATCTAAATGATCCTAATTTTTCCCTCTAAAAGAATAGCTCAAAAGCAAGTTTGAAGATGTCTGTGCCAGATATCTATTAAATCAGGCTGCAGAAACCTGTGACAGTGGCTTGTCTGACAACTGATTTTTGCTTTCAAAGGCAGTACAATATGAATCATCAGCTCATGACTCTGTGTCTCCTGTATGCTACTAACTGTTTTTAGTTAAGCATTTTTACTATTTTCACACAGAAACTTTCACTACATGAAAAGGAGATACATCCAAGTAGAACTTGAGTATGTCAAAGCACTGGACTGTCACTGTTTTACAGGGTCATTTGTCACAAGTTTATCCAAAATCAGGTAAATACACATGCAGACCCCCAGGAACACATCCAAGATTAATAAGTGGATTAAACACAGACCTGTTGTCTACACTGTTATGCCCATCCCCTTGGGGAAAAAAACCCCAAAACCCAACTATCTACCAGTTCAGTAAGTTAGGAAGCTTTCTAAGTGTTATTTCAGTACAAATGCATGTGTACTAGGTATGATACACATCTGCTCTGCAAGTTTTGGCTTAATCCTGTAAGTTAACTGACCTCCCACACTGATATAAATCTGGCCACACCACATGCAATTCCTGTTTCTTCTGGACTGGAAGATGAAATACATTAACAGAACTCCACAGACAAGCAAAGGGTGGAGTTGTTGAATAGACTCTGAATCACCTCGTGTTCCCTCAGCAAAGATGACAAAATTAGTACCTCCCAAGCTCTACTGGACCACCCACTTCTCTAATTTCAGAAGACCCAAGGACACAACATATTACTCTTTTAATTCAAATGTGCCATGAGAATCAAATATATATTTAGTAATTAAAGTAAACCTTAATTTATATTAATATCTTTTAAATGGCATTTACACATAAAGGAATTGCAGGTTAAACTCCCACCCCCAAAATGTAGTTCCTACCTGGAGATTTTGCAAGAGAAGCATGGAATACAGAGAAGTTAATCAAGGCATATGAGGCCAAGAAGAAATTAGAAATAATTGGAGCAATGACATTCAGTTCAGCTGCAAAATGAAAAACAAAGCAGGCTGTTATAAAAGAAATCCATGGCTTTGTATAAAGTGAAAATTCTGCTACAAACCACCTTATTTTGTGATACATTCTAAGGAGATTGAGTTGGAGTTCAGTGCACCAACACACTGGGTTCTGAGGAATGCCAGCATGAGCAGACAGAGCAGTAACACACCGGCAGTACAATCATCTCCAGCTCAGCTCCCAAAGAACAAAGAACAAGATCATATATATAAAATATGTAATGTCTGTTTTAAAAAAAAATTTAATTCCCTCTGGAGTCAATAAAATTTACTCTTTAACAAAGCTGTTAAAGGTGATGATCTGGAAACTGAAGGAAAGTTCTGGCCAGGTGAGGGTTGGTCTCTTCTCCCAGGCACTCAGCAATAGGACAAGGGGGCACGATGGGCTCAAGCTCTGCCAGGGGAAATTGAAGTTGGAGAGCAGAAAAAAATCCTTTGCAGACAGAGTGCTCAGGCATTGGAATGGGCTGCCCAGAGAGGGGGTGGATTCCCCATCCCTGCAGGTTTTTAACCTGAGATTGGCCGTGGCACTGAGTGCCATGATCTGGTAAAGGGACTGGAGTTGGACCAAGGGTTGGACTTGATGATCTCGGAGGTCTTTTCCAACCCAACCCATTCAATGATTCTGTGATTCTAAGACACTCTCAAGTTTAAGACTCAACTACGGTGAACAGCAGCAGCAGACAAAGTTAGTGTGAGCAATAGGATAAACACATTCATCTGCTTGCATTTTATTAAGCTGAAAGTTGCATCAGTGGTGCCAGTGCAGAGCATTATTAAAGACCAAGACCATCACAACACTGATGCTGAAATCCTCTTTAGTGAGAAGGAAGAACCTGATGCCCTCCTTCCTTTGAGGCAGCATGGTACAAAACATTTATGTTTGTACTCTCACCATCAAAAGAAGAGAAGTTAATACAGAATGTGCCATGCTAGTCTGCAAGTTTCTGCTTGCTTTAATCAAGCTCCCAGTCACCATGGTCAGCAGGGACCTCATGGGTGTATCTCTGCCTCAAGTAGACTTGGGGGAAAGAACAAACTGGGAAAAGAAGTTTAAAAGCACTGGCACAGGATTCATGAGTGGACACAGCACATTTAGTTTTCTATCTACACAGAGGACATGTAAATCTACCTATACCATCCTCACCTTTAGGAACAGCAGCATCAGCACTCATCTTACCATTTGTAACTTGACAGAAAACCACACTTTAAAAAGTATTGCTCAGAGAAGTTTGTCCCTTTACTGAAGCTGTTTGTAATTATTAAAAATCTGAAATGAACTTTCATATTTAGTAGATGTAACATCTCTCCTTTAAGCAAATTTATTTTTATTAGATGGATAGTATCTAAAGAGAGATTATCTGTGGTTACTCAGGAAAGTGCAGTACTCTACAGTTACAATTTACTGCAGTTCCAGACAGTTTTATCTAGAAGATATGAGAAAGTAACACTCCAAATAAACACATTTTGAATGCTGGCTTAGAATTAAGCTGTGCATTAGATCTCATCCAGTCACAATCTGGAACAGAACACATTCTGAAGGACAAAACAGGACTGAGATTTATTTCAATTTCCAACTAACCAATCAGTATGAATCCAAGAGCAATTAAAAATGTCAGAATATATCCTCTCAGTGGCTCGTTGTTCTTCCCATAGCCTTTAGCAAACATTTGAAATCCTGGGTAAATGTTGTCTTTGCACAAAGCCTAAGGATAAAAAAAAAAAGTCACAAGTGAGCATGCATTTTGTTCCAGGTGTATCCTCACTAATGCCACCTCCCAGTGCAGATTACCTTCCTGAACCAAGGTTTACAACCATCATGCACTAATTCAGTTTTCAGTTGTCTCTGCATCCTGGCATTTTGCATTTCCAATATTCTACCCTTCAGCAATGTCCATCTACAGGAAGCAACTCTGCTCTTCTCTGGGGGTCTATTTTACATTACTGCAGTCTTACAATCACAGAAAGTCTTTCTTTAGAGACTGTTTTCTCAGAAAGTGTAAAGTTTGTCCAATACATAAATTCGTTCTCTGCATCAATTCTTGTCTTTCAACTCTGCAATAAAATCCTTTCTATGACTGACATCCTACTGGTTTTTTTTAAACTCAATTGAAGAGAACTTCTAAGACAAAGGAGACTAAATAGTTAAAAGAAGGTAAAGCAAAATATCACTCAGAAACATCAAACAATAACACATCGTTCTCTCATTCTAAACAACAGGTTAATATTAGAACAATCTACTGATGTCAACTGGTATGAATTGCTGTGGGAATATGTCAGAGTCCCCTTCCAAAAATCATGACTCAAAATTAATTATTCTTTAAAATACTATGGTTCTATTCCCCTACTCACCTGGAAGATCTTGGGTGCACTCACAAGAGATGCTAATGCAGAAGACAAGGTGGCTGAAAAAATACCTGCAGAGATCAGTGGTGCAAATC
Source organism: Pithys albifrons albifrons (assembly GCF_047495875.1). Classification (NCBI taxonomy): domain Eukaryota; kingdom Metazoa; phylum Chordata; class Aves; order Passeriformes; family Thamnophilidae; genus Pithys; species Pithys albifrons. Next base: position 54,218,003 of record NC_092497.1, read on the forward strand.
CTGACACCATGCTCATGACCTGAAAGCAAAATAATGTCTTGTTTTAAAGAATGTGAAAGAAGTATCCTACACAAATGGATGACATGATTAACTACAGAAACAGAAAAAGAAATGCTATGTACTCTCTACTTAAAAGCTGTCTGAGTATCGTGTATTCCTATGAACTAGAGACAAATCAGGGGATATAAATGGACCCTATTTTAGAACAAGAGAAGGTGGCTTTTCACACAGTATCTTGTCAACTCATGTAATTCTCAAGTCAAATAACCAGTGGCAAAACTCTTCATGGGACCATAAGATTAAAGAATGCTAATGTAAGATAAATACATAGGAATTTGCTGCATATTTCAACAGGCCTATCGCTGACTAACACGATCCAATAAAGCCCAAGTGACAAAATAACTGAAATTGAGAAAGATCTTGGGAAAGCTGATTGTCTTTCTCAACATCTCCATCATTCTAAGTAAAGTTTTTTTCCTACTCAAAACCACAAGGTCAAGACAAACTTGCTTCCTGTCTCCCCAGGATCACATCCTGCACAGCTCTGTAGCCCAAGTGAGAGAAATAAAACATGCAAATATGCAATTCTTGGTAAACAGGTCGACCAACTAGGTGGCAAATGCTCAGTAAGCTCAGGGCAAAAGAACAATGTTGATAAAGCATTAAAAACCCCAACCCCCAAAAAGAACCAAAACAGTTTCTGATTGCCACATAGACCCAGACATGAGTACAGACTAGGAGGAGAATTCACTGGGAAGGGCTTAGGCTTTTTTTGTAGCAAAAAGCTGCACAATTAAGTCATAGAACTATTTAAAATGCTTTAATAGAGAATTTCTCTTTATAAAACAAAAGCCCAAGTTGCTTTAAAACAGTCAATCCTGTCAGCAATAGGACAAAGGGGCACAGGCTGAAGCTCTGCCAGGGGAAATTGAAGTTGGAGAGCAGAAAAAAATTCTTTGCAGAGAGAGTGCTCAGGCATTGGAATGGGCTGCCCAGAGAGGGGGTGGATTCCCCATCCCTGGAGGTTTTTAAGGTGAGATTGGCCGTGGCACTGAGTGCCATGATCTGGTAAAGGGACTGGAGTTGGACCAAGGGTTGGACTTGATCATCTCGGAGGCCTTTTCCAACCTAATCCATTCTATTTTTCTATGATAAGAATTTTATATCATCTCGAGAAAAGCATGTTTTTAGTCAACAGACCAAACCTTGGCTCTGCATTATCTGCACTGCTTACTTGCCTTTCATCCTGGCAAAATCACCCCGATGATGAGGAAAGCAACTGAAGGAAGGCAAGAGAGATCATGCAGAAGTGCCCCATCTTAAAGTTATTGCCAGCTGAAGTTGGGGAATCCAGCTTTCTACAGCAGCCTTACTAGGTAGGACATGCTCTCAGACACAATATATGGGTAACTAATCAAGTTTGCTCACATTCCCAGGGCAAAATTCATGATAAAATTTAGTGGTTTTCCCTAGAACAAGCTGACAAAGATGCTGGGCCACTCCAACAGGCCACTGGATGTCTGCACTACACCTAGTTGCTAACAAAAAAAAAAGGTATGGCAGGCCTTTAATCATAGATGAAAAGAACTAAAACCACATGTACTAAGTTCTCCCTCTCCTATGCCCAGGTTTACATTAGTTTTATGAGACACAGAAAAAGTTACAGTTTTAAACACAAGTTTCTTATAACCCTACACTGTAATATAAAAGAGATCTTAAGGGTGCAAATGCTTTACTGTCGATTATTTTAGAAATAAACTTCCACTATAGCAACATAATAAACAAGCACAGAATAATTTTTATGGAAGCACCATGAAAATTTTCTTCTCTGCAAGGATGGCTTAACCAATCTTCCCTAGTTACAGGCAGAAATTATGTACAAATCCCCATCAGTTTTCTTCCCATTTGATGTAAAACATTGTTATTTTGAGGCCTTCACTTTACTGCACTTGCATAATAATTAATTATTCTTTTAAATAATTTCATTAACTTCTGTCAATCTACTCACACTTTACATTCTCTTTTTGTCCAATGCCTCCAGTTATTTGCACGATCTATTTTTGGGTACTACAATGTTTTAAATAAATAAAATATATAAAATTGAGAGGTCTCTGAGCAATACATAAGCAATTAACACTTGGCATTTTAAAAGCTACCAAGTGATGCTTTAGGTTACTAATGTAAGAGGCATCAGGAAGCTTTTCCTAGGCTGGGGGAACACAAGCGGAACCAGCTCCAGTAGAACCAGTATTGGCTGAACACCCTCCCTCCCACCCCCAACACAGACACCCCAACCCAAACCTCGTGACCACAAACCAAGGAGCCCACAAAGGCAGGATGGAAATTTTCATCCCTGAAAGGCCATGCAGGATTGGAAGGGCAGAATGGCCTGGTGTGGTACCACAGACACACAACAGCTCCTGCTGACAAGGGTCTCGTTATGTTTGCTGGGCATTTGCAGTTCAGGCAGTTTCTTAAGTTCCAAAGGTTTGGGATAATGAGATATCATATCCTGACTGCAGTTTTAGTTCCAGGGTCCAGCCATTGTGGAGCAGAACAAAATGTTGTGTCAAAAAAAGGATTTTCATGCCACTTTCAACTTTCATCCCAATTTGCTTAAATCCCGAGTTTAAGTTACTCAAAAGTGTGACTTCTCCTGTGGAAGTTTTAGGCTGAGGATACAGAGCCCAAAGTAAGTTTTTGAAGCTCCTCTTCTGCCAGGCAACAACAGCCTGGGCACTGAATAATCTGACACTGAGCAGAGAAATCACTGAGGACCATGAGGAGAACCTGTAATTCACCCACACTGAGTACAACAGAAACTGAAGATGGTCTTTTTATGCAAGTCTGACTAAGACTGTCTCACCAACTGTCCTCATTTTAAATTTCTCATCCATGATTTCCACAGGTAATGCATTTGCTGTCCAAACACATGGAGCTGCCTCAGCAGAACTTCAGACCAGCCCTTTGCCAGAGGAGCTGGATGCAGCACAGAGTGTACTGAGGCAGTAAAGCCATCAGGCTGTGCACAGAAACTGGCACCTTCAGCCTCAGAATCTCCATGTTCACAAGCTCTACCACAAATTTAACACTCTTAGCTCACTTTAGGGATTTATTTCAGTTTGTGAAGAAATTGTTCTCAAGTTATTTAGCACACAGAAAGGAGTTATGTTTGTATGGAAAAGATTGAGAAGCATACAAGCTTGGAGTCCTTATTTCCACAGATACCCTGCCCTGCATAGGAAAAAAAAATTCCTCCTTTGTATCAGGTACCACTCAGAGATAAGAAGTTCAGAAGAGCTCTCTTAGGAAATGCACAAGGGTTTCTTGTTCAGCAAACAGCCTATCAGACAAACAATTTCCTTCTGACATCCTCTAGGACAGAAGATTTTCTCACAGAGGAACAGCAAAAGCTGTGAGGATAGAAAAAAAGCTAGCAGCAAGGGGAAGTCCCACCAGGCATTAGAAAAACAAAATTCCAGAGAGAAGGTGGCTAAGCACTGCAGCGGGTTGCCCAGGGATGCTGTGCAGTCTCCATGACAAAGTTTTCAAAACCTCAACAAAGCAGGGGGGTGTGAGGGGCACTCTGTGCTGCCTCCGGCCTTAAAAGTGACTATTTGGCACTCACTCGTTTACCCAGAGAGAAGCAGGAGTAATTCTGGAGGTAGAAACCATCTATTAAGAATACAAGCAACACTCATGGTAAGCAAAAGTTATGACTGAAAGAAAAAGACACAATCAGAGGAAACCAGTAACGTGGTGTTTGCAGCTGAACATCTCAGGATGAGGATTTTGCAGAATTGTCACTCCCACAAGAGCAGTTCTGACTCCCGATAAATGAGAGCAAAGTAACACCACACACATAACTCAGATTATTGCACTGTAAAAATGTTTTACTCCAACAGAATGGTCTGCCCTGCAGTGTGATTTCAGCATGTATGAAACAGAATTCCACACAGCTTTGCAGAAAGGGCTGTCAGCTCAACATTCCACCATACATAAGGACTACAAGTCCCACATGTACTTCTTACCAAATCCAACATTCCTTTCATTACTGGATTTCAACTTATAGTTTAGCCAACGTTTTGTTCACCTTTTGGAAAAATTTAGGGCAAAGATGGGCTACCATAAACCAAGATGAAAATCAACTGGCTAAGTACATTTTCCTTGGGTTCTTCCACATATTTGCCAATAGCTCATGGACAGCCCGGTTACCTGGGGTTGTGCATGTGAAAGGCCATGAATTACCCCCTTAACTCCCAGAGGTCTTTTAAACACAGTAACATCAGCTTCAAAGAAAATTCACAACATTCCTATCATTAAAGAGGATACTGTGATAAAGATGTAAAACATCCTTAAAAAGTCAGCATATTTTCTAAGAAACTTTTAAAATTAACAAGCAAGTTATTGGCAGAGGCCACCTATGATTGTCATGCACCACTATTGAAAAAATGAGTGTATCCATCCCCACCAGTGAATGATGATGTTCAGATACCTAAAGAAAGTTGCAGTGCCACCACCTGACCAGTTTACTCAGAAGAAAAGCAAATATTTATACCACTTGCTGATAAACACCAAGAAGCTTGATATGCATACATTGTTCCACATACAGGCTGGAGTGGCATGAACTATTCCAGATAAATCTTGTCTTTTTCGAGATGGGAATATTTAGTCTGTGATTTATCTTAACGTGCAATTTAAACAAAACAAAACAAAACAACCAAACACCACAAACAAAAGCAAAAACCGAAAGAAAGAGAAAATAAAAACAAAACCAAAACCAAACAAACACAAAACAGGAAAACAAGCAGCAAATTGAAAATCAATCAAACAAAAAACACAGAAAAACCAAAAAAACCCAACAAAACAGACACAAAAGCCAAAGAACAAATTTAGAAGAAAGTTTTAGACCTGGAAATTGTTCATCAGCCCGTATGGACAGCTGGTCTGGCAGGATGAGAAATCATAGTTCAGTTTGCAGGCTGCAGTAGTGCAGTTTGTCAGCTGGGTGACAATGGTGTCATTAACGCTCCCGGTGGCATCTCGCACAACACAGGAACCTACAGGGACACAGCAGCAAAAGAGGCATTAACAAACTCAACCGGTACTTAAGGACGTGTCAAGCTCAGTTCCCTTTCTATGTAAACACACACGACCTCACAGAGCAACGTTAAAATGCAGTTATTTTTAACACATTTTAAGCACTATGAAGAAAAACACAAACAAGCAAACTGCTCTCTTGCCTGAGATGATCTTCAGTTTTTTAACAAATCTGAGTCTAGTTAGAAAAGGAAAGCTTTAGCACAGAGGGAAAAAATGTCAGTAGACCTGCAGAAGTTTCATGGCACAATTTTAGCTTAATACACTATTTCTCTGAAACGTGAGCTCCCACAAAGCTCTTGAATTGAAGTGAGTATCATGCACCAACATTTGATTTGACAGGGTTGGCACAGGGTGCCCAGAGAAGCTGTGTCTGCCCCATCCCTAGGAGTGTCCAAGGCCAGGCTGGACAGGGCTAGAAGCAACCTGGGACAGTGGAAGGTGTCCCTGCCCATGGCAGGGGTGGCACTGGATGGGCTTTGAGGTCCTTTCCAAGCCAAACCATCCTGGGATTTGATTCTATGAACTTCTTCCATTCTTCTCCACTTGAAGCACCTTCCCTCCTTCATCTCATAAAGCAACTTCACTTTGCTAGAGGAACCTCTGAGGTGAATAATGTGCACCTTAAGCTGGTGTCTGATCTAAGGTGGCATTTCTTTTAACAGCATGGCAGGTTCCTGAGCGTGCTGAGGGGATGGGGGAAGAAGCAATAGAAGACAGAGGTTTTTTTCTTTAGATTTGGATATTGGATATTAGGAAGAAATTCCTGGCTGTGAGGGAGGCCCTGGCACAGGGTGCCCAGAGCAGCGGTGGCTGCCCCATCCCTGGGAGTGTCCAAGGCCAGGTTGGACAGGGCTTGGAGCAACCTGGGATAGTGGGAGGTGTTTCTGCCCATGGCAGGGGGTGGCACTGGGTGATCCTTAAGGTCCTTTCCAACCCAGGCCATTCTGTGGTTCTGTGACTTTGTACTTTCTCCTTTGGTCAGTTTCCCTAGGAGTGCATGTTTGTTTTGCATGTACAGATACAGGTACACAGCTGTACACGGTGCTGCAGTTTCTTTTCTCCCCCAGCCAATATGGCTCAGAAATTAAAAAAACCCAAAATTGAATAGTCATGAAAATCTGTTGAAAGCCACTTCCCACCACTTAAACAAGCCATGCCCTGTGTGACTATGGTATTTTGAGTTGGTCTCCTGGTGAAAAACAAAGCCACACAGTATCACTCCTTCCACATTTTTTTAAATAATCATCACCTGAATTTCTATCTACAGCTCATCTATCATTATTTGTAATTGTGCTAGTCAAGAAAATGGTGAAGACACACTATTTCAGCCTTCAAGCACTAAGATAAAACTAAAGGTACTAAAAGGTCATAAGTCTTCTACTTAAAGGGTTTTTATCTCATATAGGATAAAAACTAGAACAGACTAAGTACTATTTAATATTTTATGGTTTAATAGTTGAAGCAGTCAAATTTTCTGGACACAGCAAGTACTTCCAAGAACAAGAATTAAACAAGGAATTGGGAAGAGAAAAGTCTACACAGCAGTAGTCAATAACTATTAATTATTTACCTTTGATCTTTTAGGAACTTCAGTGACGGGGGTTCCTGGCAACCTGAACATTCAAGGGCCTAAACTACCTACTTGCAAAATGAAAAGGGTTACGGTTTGTGCTGCAGGTTTAAGTTTCTCCAGCCATATTCCTGGATATCTATGTAAATTGTCTCTCTTCCACTGGGAAAATGAATTCCTAATTACCTACACCATATTCAGATTGCTCCTCAGCCATCAGAACTTGATTAACAGTCCACAGCAACACCTGGTCCCAGTAGAGGGACATCACTTAATCCTTCCAGTCCTAAGATTTCTTTTTTAGCTACTTATTAGGCCCAGTTGGTTAAATTACAGTAGAGTTTCCTACACTGATCACCTGCCTTATGCTTTTCCTGTGAGCACATGGAGGGGGTAGGTTGTTCTCCGCTTTAAATGGAATTAAGAGCTCAGTAAAAGGAAAATGTTTGTTCTCCTCCACCACACAAGTGTTGCCCCAGACACTCAAGCAGTACACAATGTGTGGGACGATACAGTTCCCACCTGAGCCATTTGCAGGTAACATTTTTTTGGTGACAGACTGCAGGGGCAAGACCATTAAGCTGAGCAACCCTTTAAATACCCACAGTGCACTATCACAGCCCTCCTCTTCCTCATTTCCTCATACTTCAGATGCCACTGGCTGGCAGGACTTTCACACACAGAGTCAGACAGAAAGGAATAATGGCACTAGGAGCAAACTTAATGTGGGCCTTACTGAGAGGGAATGTAGAACACCAGCCAGCTGGGCAGGCTCCATTCCCAGAAGACACTTAGATATAAGTAGAAGTCCAGGCACCTTTTTTAAGTTATTGAGTTATTTGATTCTGGCAACATGTTCCCTAAGAACCTCCAGGTTTTCTTTACTGTAAAAACAGCATTTTGCCTTCTCACAAGCATTTATAAGCACGTTTCTGCCAAAGTCAAATACATTTCTGCCATGCTACAAACCTAACAAGATTAACAGGTCATCTACATCAGATATGTCCTTAACTACAGGAATTCCAGAGGTGTCACCCTGAGCCCTTTAGATGCAGGTCAGAGTGTTTAACTTCAGCAATGCTACCAGCAGCTACTGTTAAGCTCTTGTTAATTAGTTTTACTTTGTGAGTACAGGAAGCACATCTTAACCCTACTCAGAACCTCGGCCTTTTTTATTTTAATTACATCTTCCTTTGCTTTTAAAGCAGTTGGTGTTCTCTGAAATTTATCCTTCAAGAATTTTGATGCAAAATTAGACTATGAAATCTGCCTCCTGCATGTTTGCATTAGTCCTTTGCTAAAACAGGGGACTGTGTAACCTTCTCAATAACAGCTGTTACCTTTTTGAAATAGGTGCCTTGCTCTATGAGCAGGACCAGCAATATTCACTTTTTAGGCCTTTTCTATTCAGTTTTACCCCCCTTACTTACTACAGAGCATAAAAGCACTGAGCTAAGTTCAGAACATCATCTTCCTCTTCAGATATGACTACCCAGCAATATTTACTGGCACCTTCAGAGTTTTACTGACTTGCTTGCCACTACTCTGGAAAAAGGATAGAAGTATTTGTATTTGGCCAATATTCCTAATTAAATTCTTCAAAAAAAGCTGAATTTCACTTATAATCTCTGACTCCTGCTGGCCTTTTCTAACGAGCATCAAACAATTTCACATTCGGTTGGGTTTGCAAACTGCTTCTTTTGTCATTTTTATTGCATTTTTCATGTTTGGAAGATGATCAAAGTATGCCAGTAACAAGTCATTATTAACAAGCATTTTCCTCTCATGTGGGCTGAAATTCCAAAGTATTCAAATTTGGTAGCAGAGGTCTATGGAGTCAATCTAATTAAGAAATGAGTGCAGGTCATTATGCTGCATAAAGCACAATCACTGCAGAGCAGCTACTTGGCAGAGCTACACTCCAGTGTTGGCCAACAGAGGCAATGAGCAAGATGGGTATCTTTAGAAAGGAAGTATCATTAGTGGTAAGATCAATGGTACTCTTATTAAATGAGAATTTCATCAGAAAGGCAGCACAGCTATGACAGAACAAGGTCTTTGTATAAGAAAACTGATTATTGCTGCCAGAAGATATTTAATGTGACACGAATCAAATGATTTCCAACCACAGGCAAGAAATATGCAAGATACAATTACAATTTTACAGTCCTAGGGTTACTAGAATTACTTTTATGGGTCGGAAAAACCTGGTTAACCACGGCTGCTCTAGAGCAAAACTGGTATCAAGTTCCAATGAAACTTTCAGAGAGAATTTCAAACCACTGTGGGGCAAGGAGCATTGGGAGGAGAAGATGTACAAAACTCAGTCTATGGTTGTTTCTCCTCTTTCCACATGAAAATAAACCTACAGACCAAGTTTCTGAGCGTGACACCTCCAACAGGGCTGACTCAGGCATTTCTCAGTCTCCTCCCTCAGCTGGGGAATTACTGCTCAGTCATCCTCACCAAACTGCTGTCTGATCATCCCACAGTTCCCTTATTACCACCACCCTCAAACACACACAGGTGTTAGTTCAGTGAGAATTCCCTGAAAACACACTTTTCTAATCCAGGGATTATCCCATTGCTGAACTGTAAATTCTTCAACATAAATATCTGCAATAAATGAGGAAAAATCCATGTGGAGTCTTTTGCCATCTTCAGTCTGAGCCAGGCACTACTCTTAGGAAAACATCAGTCATTTCAGGGAATTATAAAACCAACTGACACCTGAATCTCCAACAGTAAAAATTAGAAACCTTTGGCAATTATTTTCCTGTGCAGGACAGTTGTGATGGGTTTGACCCAGACTTCCTTAGTAACCAGTTGTAACTAGGAAAATGAGCATTACATAAGTATCCCACACGTGTTGTCCATATAACAAGGGAGGATGGACTAAAAGAGAGACAGGAAGTTAGGGGTTTTTTTCCCTTCTTCCAGCAAGGCTCGAGGAGCAGAAGAAACCCAGACGTCTGTCCCTTGGTCAGAGCCACACAGAGAGGGAAGAAAGGGCAGCTGGTCTTTTCTCTTTGGGGTTGGTGAGACTGCATTTTTGCCAGTTTCTTTCTTTAGAGTTTTTGATTTTATTTCTGTATTTTGTTTTTGTTTTGTCCCCTCCTTATTCCTCCTTCCCCTTTCCTCTTCCCTTTTTTCCCTGGGGGCCCCCCAAGAGTGTGTACAAATTGCATATGTAGTTGTAAATGTTAGAAAATATATGTATATTCTGGTTTGATTCGGTTTCTTTTGAGTTCTCAGGTTTTTTCCCTTTGCTGGGAAGAGTGAGGGAAGGCAGTTTGGGTTAAACCAAGACAACAGTCAATTACACATAAAGACTTGAGATAACGAATCACACACAACCATATCAAAATACATCCTCAGAATTAACGTGAAAGGGTAAAGTTAAAAACACTCTCTACTTACCTACAGATACTGCAATTCCTACGTAAACCAGTGTGGTGATCAAGATGGCCAACAGCGTCCCTTTGGGTATGGCTGACTGAGGATCCTGAAAGAAAAATGCCCGTGGACAGTGATGACAGAGACAGATGAACACTCCAGAGGCTGAGAACAGTTTGCTCATCCACTACTCACCGCAAGGTCCCCAGAGATATTTGCACCAGCAAGAATGCCAGTGGCAGCAGGGAAGAAAATAGCAAACACGGAAAAGAAAGTTTCATCATCTCGGAAATCTGGTCCAAAATTCTCCATAAATATTTCGGCTGTAGGAAAAGATTTAGGTGTATCAATATCCATACAGGAGTTACAGTATTAGCCCACTCCAGTCATTACTAGGCCCACCAAAAAAACGTCACAGCTGTGTGACCTTCTTAAGTGCTGAACTTTTAAGCCCTTATTCATAATTTCACCTCAAAGTCAATACAGTGAACTCAAATAGCTTTTATAACCAGAAAAAGTACTTATAGTATCATCCACCTTAAAAAAAAAATTAATATATTCAATATTAAGAAGGCACTAGCAAGTTTTGGCCCTACAGCTTTTAGGACCAAAACTGCAGAACTTTGAAAGAATCAGGAAAAAGAAAAATCTCTGTAGGTAAACAGGATTATAACCCATCACAGATGTTCAACTTCATTGTAACACCCCATTTCCTTTCCTCAAAAAAGGAATTGTTTACAATACTGCAGACTGTTCCAACGTACCTTTATAACCGAAGAATCCTTTAGGCTTCTTGCTGTCCAAAGGAATAAATGTTCCTATGACAAAGTCCCCAATAGCAAGTATGAGGATCACCAGCAGGACGATCTGTGCCTGGAACACAACAATGCAGTCAGACACAAGGACTTGTTCTCTTCACAGTATCAAGTCTTGTGCTCTGAAAGGTAAATGTTTACTTGATTCCAAATTCAGCTTAGTCTTATCAGCGAGTTTTCCACAAATAAATAAGGAAAGCTGGAAAGAACAGGATTTTTATGAATAAACCGGAATAATTTCCAAGTTTAATATCCAATCAAAAAGGAGTTTCTTATTACCAAGTACCTCAAACTCACACTTGTAAAGACAAAATGCTTAAAAGAACTCTTTTCTATAAACCTTCCAGAATGAAAAACATTTGAGTAGACTGAAGAAATTTGCAAGAAAATAGCCAAATAAAACACAAATGCTGCCACTGCCTTATAAACCCTGATCATTCTTTGCCTTATACTTCAATGTGTGACAAGGCTGGAGAAGGGACTGGAGCACAAGTGCTATGGGGAGAGGCTGAGGGAGCTGGGGGTGTTTAGCCTGGAGAAGAGGAGGCTCAGAGGTGACCTCAGCACTGTCTGGAACTGCCTGAAGGGAAGTTCTGGCCAGGTGGGGGTTGGTCTCTTCTCCCAGGCACTCAGCAATAGGACAAGGGGGCATGATGGGCTCAAGCTCTGCCAGGGGAAATTGAAGTTGGAGAGCAGAAAAAAATTCTTTGCAGAGAGAGTGCTCAGGCATTGGAATGGGCTGCCCAGAGAGGGGGTGGATTCCCCATCCCTGCAGGTTTTTAACCTGAGATTGGCCGTGGCACTGAGTGCCATGATCTGGTAAAGGGACTGGAGTTGGACCAAGGGTTGGACTCGATGATCTCTGAGGTCTTTTCCAACCCAATCCATTCTATGATTCTGTGATTTACGAAAAATTTTATTACATTTGGAACCACACAGCCTTGGTTTCCCATTTTATGCAATTAACTAGGTTAGTTTTCTACACTGCCATGTTATCAACCCTTATTTACGAAATTGCAGACTACAACAATCACTTGTTAATTTCTACTTTTCTGGAGACTTCTTGATTACAATCTGCATTTTTAGTCACTGTTCACAGAACTATTATAAACCCTACAAATGTGACGAGAAAGACTTTAAACCATCCAACACCTCAAAAGTGTCAATAAAGAGAAATATAGGCACTGAGGACATACTTCAGGTTTTACATTTAAATAAACAACCACACTGCTCTGTTATTTTTTGAGTTCTTCAAGACATTCCCTGACTTTTTTCAAGCATAGGATCACAAGTTCACAAGCAATAGCAATGTGGCATTGCTGACTGCTACAAAACAAAGGTCTTCAGTCCACACAGCCCCTGAAGAAAACAAGGTAGGACAGGCATAAACAGAGCACAACATCCTGGAGCAATTTAAACATCCACCTGAAGAAACCAGTTTGTGCATCGTATCTTAATCATTTTAAAGCCTCAAGAATAGGTAAGAGGTGTGAGGATACAGCTGGGTGCTTACAGAAGTCTTCAGTAAGACCAGAGATTCAATGTGAAGTTATCACAGAGCAATTGTCAGGAGTTACTGGATTTTTCCAGCCACAAACTTGGCCTTCTCCCTTAAGATAGGGGTGTTTGCTCACTATTTTCATTAAATTCAAAAGACTGAAAAAATGGGCTTCTAGCCCAATACACTCCTTCAACACAAGGATTTGAGCAGTAAGAGATCACAAACTCTGAAAAGCCATTTTTTAAAGCAGATTTCCCAGGAATCCAAATCTCTCCTGGCTTTCAGACCTATTTAAGAGGCGTTATTACAGATTCCTGCTATTCTGTTTTCCAAGGCATTCTTGTTGTAGTTTGGGATTATTATGTAAATTCTTTCCCCTGCCACTTAACTGCCCAGACAACGGTTAACAAAAGAAGCAGTTAACTGTTGATCGCTTGGGTGGGGGCAGGTTTGTCTCTTTTGGTTTTTTTTTCGGATATTCTTCCCAGTCTTGGCTTGGCGGAACGCGGGAGTGGGGGCTCGAAGGAGGCAGGCTGCCCTGCTGGTTACTGCTGGGTTTTTTCCTGGCTGTCTCGCTGCTGCCTACCTCGGATTACTTTTCGTGCCGCGCTGCTGCTGCTGCCTGCCTTGGATTTGCTTCTGGTTGCTCGTACCTTTCTACTTCTTGGACGGGGAACACAGGGGGAAGAGACTGAGTCCATCTGAAAGCTCACTGCTCGTCTGTCTTGCTGGAGAGGGACTGAAACTCACTCTGCAGCCAGCCGGGCTGTGTGTGACATTGACACTTAAGTATAACCTTTTCTCCCAGAGAAAAAACCTGCTGGGTTTTGTTGTTGTTTTGGTTTTTTTTTCTTTCTCTTGTGGTGTTGGGGAAGTGGGTTGCACTAGTCTGTTTACATATATATATATATCAGTTATCCTTCTTGTATTAAAATTCTTTTTCTTAAATTTGATAAAGAGTGGTGTGATTATCGTGGAGGAGGCCCCTCCCCTGCTGGTGGGTAAACATTTTGGTTTTTTTCCCCTCAAACCTAGACATTTCTCCATGGGTAAAGGCATAGGAGAACATCCTAGATACTCTAATCAGGAGGGGAGCATTAGTGTTTTGCTGTGCTGAGTTTGTTAGCCCACATGAAATGCTCGTTTGACAGGTTCAGCAACTCATCACTATTCCCGCCTTCCTCCTTCCATGAGGCACAAACAAGGACAACAAGTCTTGCCTTCTGCACTAGGCACTGGATTTTTGTGAGCTGCCCATTCCCTAGTAAGGATGGCACTGAGGTGATACCACAAATCAGGTTTGATACAAGAACACTGAACAGGGGCATTTCTGTGCAAGCAATTGTTATGTAATTGCTCACGCTACACAGCCAAAGCAAGATATTTCTTGTGACTTCAACTGGCAGTGGCCAGAGTGTTAATAACAACTAATTTATTCAAAGGAAGCTAAACAGTTCAGAATAAGGAGGTCAGTATAGTTCAATGTTGGGTGTATAAAGACACCACTACAAACTCAAGTTACAGTGAGGGACTGCTTGATAAAGGTGAACAGATTTTACAGAACTTCAATTTATAACTACATCCTGAAGCCAATTTCTCCAAGTGTCTTTTCTCCCTGTAGAAGATCCAAGTAATGCAGTTGATCTTCACTTGCTTCTTCTATGATCCCTATTCCTAGGGCTGGAAGCAACAATGAGAAGAACCTCCCTCACTTTGATTATGACTGTGATCATCTTCTTGATGCAAGAGCACACTTCATGAAGTTCCTTCAGTTGCCTCTCAGTGCAGAAAATGGGAGCTATAGTGAAACAAATATCAGCTGGGAAGGGAAGCCAAATGAGAGGCTCTTCACAATTATTTTTGAGCACAGAACATGGACAGATAATCAGAAAAAGGCCACCAGGTGCAGGAGACAGACAGCAAGATACACTGCCTAGCACTGCCAAGAAGCAAAAACTAAGGCAACCTCTATTATCAAGGTACTCTGAGATCTCTGAAGTGTTTGTTTCCAACATCAGAGCTAACCTAAGACTCTCCAGCCACAAGAAGATAAGGGAAGTAGGTTTATTCTCCCACACATTCATCACCAACAACATTCAAAACCCTTATCAATGCTCGGCCTAGAGAACACATCACACTGTCTGGTTGTTTCCAGGAGAAAACAAAGCCAGAAGAGAATGGAAGAGAAGGGAAGAATACTGGGTTTCAGTTAGGAGAAATTACACAGCTCTAGATGGAATTCCTGTGTTTTTCATTGACGGAACTCACCTGAAGTTCACAGTAACAGAAAACTCTCATGCTAAAGTTCTTACCTTCTCTTCGTATGCTCTAATTGCCCAGAAGAGGGAAATGCCATTAACCTACTTGGTAGTGTAATTAGTAGATTATGCTGGATTTTGGGTTCTCATAGAATCTTAAGCTTTCACTGAAGTGGTGTAAGGTCTGAAATGCTGTCCAGACCTGCACATGCCAGTGCCAGACCAGGAGCTATTACATAATAAACAACTGACTGACTTCTAACACACCATCACTCAATACTGAACACACCAAATACATGAAAAACACATCAAACAGCTGAGTACAAAAATGGAATCAGAATTAAGGAGCAGAGAATAAAATAAAAGACAGAGTTCCTTACTTTTGCTTCCCATTCCATTCCTGCAATGGAAATACCCAGCAATATAACCACTGTGATAGCCCCTATGATTCTGATATCATTCATTTCATCGATCATCAGCGTTCCATTTTCCTAAGAAAACAAACAGAAAAAATACACAGTCATAAACTTCATCAGGTAGTCATCTTCCCTACTACACAACAGCATTTCATGTACTGCAATTCAACAGTAGTTAAACTCCGTATCACAAATGCACTGATTTTAAATTCCCTTTAAGAACACAAAACATTTGGGTTTTGCATTGTTTGGAAATGATGGGGGTTGTTGGGGTAATTCAGCCTGGGGAAAAGAAAGCTGAACAGAGACCTTACTGCAACCTCTCAATATTTAAAGGAGCCTTACAAGAAAGATCAAGAGAGACTTTTGGATAGGGCTTGTAGTGAGAAAAATGCCAAGGAGTGCTGGTTTTAGATTAAAAGAGTGCAGACTTAAGACTAGATATAATGAAGAAACATTCTCTTCTCCCAGGCACTCAGCAATAGGACAAGGGGGCACGATGGGCTCAAGCTCTGCCAGGGGAAATTGAAGTTGGAGATGAGGAAAAAACTTTGCATAGAGAGTGCTCAGGCATTGGAATGGGCTGCCCAGAGAGGGGGTGGATTCCCCATCCCTGCAGGTTTTTAACTTGAGCTTGGCCGTGGCACTGAGTGCCATGATCTGGTAAAGGGACTGGAGTTGGACCAAGGGTTGGACTTGAGGATCTCAGAGGTCTTTTCCAATCCAATCCATTCTGTGATTCTATTCTATGATTCTACAGTGAGGGTGGCTACGTTGTCCAGTGGAGCTGTGGCTGTCCCATCCCTGAGAGTATCCAAGGCCAGGTTGGACAGGGCTTGGAGCCACCTGGGACAGTGGGAGGTGTCCCTGCCCATGGCATGGAATGGAACTGAGTATCTTTAAGGTCCCTTCCAACCCAAACTATTCTATGACCAGGTGACATCTCAAACTTGCATCAAGTGTGATCAGTGTAACCACTGTTGTCTCTGTACCTTGAGCAGCTCCACAACTGTCTCTGCAAAGCCAACAACATACATGGCTACTGCTACAGCATTGGCAAAGGCAAAGATCAGACCTATGGCACCACCAAACTCTGGCCCCAGACTTCTGGAAATTAAGTAATATGCTCCCCCTGAAAAAAAGAAAAAAGACAAAAAGCCTTGTTATATTATAGAGCCTAAAAATACAGTCATCAGCAATTTAATGTTCAATTTAATGAATCTACTTATTCCTGCATCTTCCCTGATCTATTCCAAAATAACCCTAAACTTGGTATTTTAGGGACAGACATGCTGAAGTCTCAGGAATGTATCTGAAGTTTTTAAGAAAAGACACCAGCTGGAGATAAGGATGACTCATGCACCACATCATATTCAGCCATGCAAACAGTTCTCTGGTTAAAAAAACAAACTGCAAAACACAAGCACCAGTATTACTGGGCTTTCTAATTCAAACTGCTCAAAGTATTTGTGCACAGTTCTACTGTTAAACATTTTCTTTAGTTATAGATCAAGAAACTGGCAAAGTTAACTGTAATAAACCCATCAAAGTTCCAAACCTCCAAGACTTGTTTCATAAAGCTCTGTTGTGTTAAAGGAATTTTCTGTCCTCCAAGAGCCCGTTCTTTGTACTTTTGAGCCTGACAGATACATCTCACATGACAAATGGAAATCTGAGTATCCACAGCATTATAGAAAAGTAAAGTTTAGAAAATGTAGCAAAGCCTTATTCCTCAAATTTAAGGCTAAGCTTTCTACAAGGAACAAAATCTTCCAGCTTCAGTCTGAAGTAACCGAGGAAATCCGTAATTTCACTGCATTGTACACATCTTGTGCAAATCAGATGTATGTACCCAGCTTGGCCACCATCTGTATGTCTTATGTAAAGTAGGAAAAGTCTTACTGTAAGATTTTCATAGAAACTGTGATTTTATTCTACAGTTCTTCCCATTCACCACTTCAAATTTTCCAATGAGTGCTGCTATTTCAAGAGTGACAAAAAAGAAAGTGGCTCCCATAAGAATGGGAAAAATCTCATATGCATAATGAAATTTAAAAAATAGAAAGGCCATTTAGAAACTAAGCTTGATGTAAGGCTAACACTTATAGCTGATCTTTCCTATTGTATCTCTTCATGATAGTGAGGTTTTTCTCTTCATTCTTAACCTCAATGAGGATACTTTCTTAAGTTTCTACTTTAATTCCCCTGTATTTTCTACCAGTAGCAGTCTTGTATGTCATGAAGCAGCTTGACCATGTCAGAGGCACCAACCACTTACAAAAATATTTGTAGGAATTGCTGATAAAAGCACATAAACCATTAAAGAGAATTAAAACCATCAACCTCAGGGAAGTTGGAGGTAGCCAAGAGTTTGGAGAGTTACTTGTGTGAAGGTTTATTTCAGGACATGAACACATATGTGTCTAGTGCAGATGCAGCAGAATACTCAGACCCTGTTATTCCTGGATGTGTATCCCCAAAAATGTTTGAATTCTGGAAGTTAAGAATACATAATGTTTCTTTCACAGTGAAAAATAAGCCAATATTCAAATCAAATTAGTAGGCTAACTGTTGACTTTTTATTAACATGACTGTTTATTTACATGACTGCTTAGCCAATAAATAGTATTTATATGACTATTTAGTCAAATAACAGAAGATAAAGAGGACTCTGCTCCTCAGCAGTCTAAAGGTGTGCACTTCAGAGGGAGCAAGGCTTAGAAAACTTCAGGAAAGTTGAGTTACCTCCTCTTACAAACCCATTTGTGGCTATGGCTGAAGTAGAGAGTCCTGTAATAGTTGTCACAACAGTGGCCATTCCAATCACCAGGACAGACAGACCTTTTGGAAAAAGAGGGGGGAAACATTGTAAGCCTGGTAGTATTAAAGAGCTCAGACCTTCAACTTAACTCCATTTAAATACTTTAATCTTGCAAATACAAAACAAAGTTACTGAGGTGATCCTACATTCAAGCAAAGGGATTCTTCTCCCCCCTAGTGTACAGAGAAGTTTCCAGGATACAAATAAAACTGGGTAAATGTTCTCCTAAATCAGCAAGGTAAGAGCTGTATCCCAGAGCTCCAAGGAAACACTTGCCTTTTGCAGATCACAGATTTTGTGCAGTCCAATACTAAGGAAAGCCTTTGAAATAAAATTGCTCACATGCTACACAGTCTATACTCAGATTTCAATAGCCAGAGATCAAAAGTTTATCTCTACAGTTCACTGAAGACTTAAAAATCTCAATTTTAAATTGCATGCCTTACACATAAATGAAAAAGTCTAAGCAACTGCTTCAAGTTTTGATAAGGGTAAATTACCATAAAAATTGGCACTATCAAGGTAATTTTGTACTCCTGTTTCAAGTGTAAGCTCAGCACCAACACCTCTTTTGGATCACATTCAAGTAATTGAAATAAAATTACAGCACCAGTGCACGTACCTATCCCAGCCTGTCCTACAATCCATGACAGTCTGATGAAGAGCATCACACCCCAAATATTTAACATGCATCGTACCTGGGACAAGTGAGAAATGTTACAATGGTTAGGTCTGATATCTGCAGTCATTTTCACTTGGTCTTCATTTCAGCTTTTATTTAATACTCTTCACATTATCTTGCTGTCTTTCCCCATCACTTTTCAAATTATTTCACAAGAATAGATTCTGTTATTAGACAAGTTAAGGTCTGATTTTACCAAAAGAGAACCTAAATAAAATTTAAAAGTTAACACCTTGAACACAGATGAAGATCACTTCAGATCTGACACTTCCAGTATGTCTTGATCAGATAACAAAAATTATTTAGATCCCATCCTTCAGGATCCAAAATTCATATTATAGAATATATGACTAAAAATAAACTTGAGGTCTACAACCCCAGTTCACATCTCCAACAAATCTTTCTCAAAAAAAAAGAAATGTACTAAAGCAACAATCTACTAAATAATTTATTATTTTTCACATAAAAAACAATTGATAAAACTTCTCACTCCTAAACCCTTTGGTATCTTACAACACAGCTGCTCAGTAACAGGATGGAGGATTGTGTATTTTGTTAATCCTTGCATTTAAAACTCTTAGTTCTCAATAGACTTTGCACTGTATAGAATTGAGACAGTAAAATAAAAACAGATCTTGGGTCTCTCTTACCTGAACAACAGGATATCAATCCTGCAAAAAGAAGGGAGACAGGGACCTCTCCAAACCATAGAACTTTGCAAAGATTTAAAAAAGTCTTTTGTGAAAAGATCACCTAAGCTGGAAATTATCATCCAGGCAGATCATGCTTAGTAGGAAACACAAACTGCAGCTTCCAAACCATTCAAGGTGAGTGGCTCATCCATCTATAAACTTTCAAGTTGGCTTTGGAAAAAAATGGTCAGCAACATTTACCCCGTAACTCTTTAACACTCTGTTGCTTACAAGAGTAGTCTTTGTCAACATATTAAAATTAAATTAATATGTACTTGCAATAAAAAAGCCCAAGCAACCCCTAATTTCTCACTGCTCCATATCAGGTTTTTTCCCACCATCACTACACTGTATTTAGTGTCAAGACTTCCACAGCTTAGAGGGTGACTTTCTGTAACATGTTCAACACAATTTAAATACTTAGCTCTGGTCATGTGTTGATACATATAGGTAGGTATTCTCCCCAGCACATCATTGTTTGCTTCTTGCTGTCCAAATTCAAAGTGAACACACCTTAAGTGTATTCTCTCCATTTCCATTTGGCACTGAAAAGTTTGTATGTTGTTTTCCTGCTGTCTATCAGTACTTCATGAATTTTTTCCTTCTTGGAAATTATGCAACTTGAAAACTGTAAAACATGTGCTAAGAATACACAATCCCCCAAAAACTGAAATCCAAAGTACTTACTTCCTTAAAATAGAGTAAAAATAGGAGCAACTCTTCCTAAAATTATGGGATATTTCACACCTCTCATACATATAATCTTTTCTTTATTACTGCACTATCACAATACATCCCAAAGAAGAAGATTATCAGATTATCTCTGTAAGAAACTGAAGTATAATACATCGAACTTACCAAGACACCTTTAATCCACCCAAACTTGACCACTCCTTTGCTGTTAGGTGTGTAAGTGGCAGCTGCTTCCCCAGCTGGGGTGCCTTCCTCACCATTTGCAAACCCATCTTCAAAGGGCTCCTTGGGAAACAAACAAGAAAAAGTTTGTATTTTACGTGACAGAAAGAGCAGAGTGAGCGAGTGATATTTATGTTGCAAAAAACCAACCTCATCTCCTTCTGCAAACAGAAAAATCGGAAGAATGACACAGGAGAAGTTCTGAGCTGCTCCTTTATGTTCTTTGCATGACACACATCTCAGGTTTCAAAGAATGTAAAACAAACTCACAAGGGCAAACTATTAGAAGCCAGTGCATTAACTATCTCCAAGAATCAGTTCTACATGCCTAAGAAAACACCTGGTCTGTCAGAAAAGGGGCTGTAAGATCCCAAATGCAGTGACTTCCACAGCACAGGAAGTTTTACTCCTTAATCTGAAAGCATTTGCTGTTCTGCCACAAGTTACTGGTCTCAGTTACAGCATTTCCTGCAGTTCAGACTGACCTGTCATTTGATCAATTTTTCAGGAAATAAATTATTCACTTCCCTGTGAACTATTGTACCATTCATTGTAAGGTGATGCTGCTGGAAAGAAGGGTGGGAGATTGGTATTTCAGGGAAAAGGAGGGAAGAGAAGTCTCTTCCCAACCACTCTCCCCTGTTTAAATGGGAAGAATGACAGATGTAGAAAACATCAGTCTAATGGACAAACTTAGGGCTTCACTTTACAACTCAACTCCCAGTCTCACAATCTTAACGACTGTCTGGAATGTATTAAAAATGATGTGTATATTCACATGGATATTCACATGCTGCTTCCTTAAGAGGCAGTTCTGTTCTGCTAAGCCAAGCAAACACCTGAACATTTACACTCAAATACCTCCTCCATCTGCTGTAAGAAATCTGCAAGGAGCACTCCCAGCAAAGTGTGTTAGTTATCCAAGGGAACAAGTATTAAGAATAGATGCACTAGAAAGACCCTGAATACCATCTAACAAACCAGGCCAGGCAGCCACTGAATACCATCCAACAAACCAGGTGGGGCAGCCCCAGAGGGCTCAGGAAACATTTAAACAATCAGAGGTGCAAACCCAGTGAGGCAACGGGCAAACCCCACATTTTCCAGGACAGATAGAAGACACAGACGACACAAATAATGCTTTTGAGAAGGGTCACCCTGAATGGAAGGACTAAGAGGGATTAGGATGAGGCATTTTATCAAATTATTTCTGCTCATGTACCCCAGCACATAGTCCAGAGGAAATATTTCTAAACCTGTCAGTTATAAAGGGTGTCATCTATTTCCCCTTATAACCAGCAGTAAACACAAAAAATAGACTTTAAAAAATCTGATTATGTTGAGCTAATCCAAAGGTCATTAGCACAGATTCCCATCAGTGCTTCTCCCACTGACTGAATTATGAAATTCTCATGAAGCCATCCATGCACACCTGTAACATAAACTTTCCACCACTACAATCACAGAATCACAGAATAGATTGGGTTGGAAAAGACCTCTGAGATCATCAAGTCCAACCCTTGATCCAACCCCACTGTGATCACCAGATCAGGGCACGGAGTGGGCTGGTGATCACAGTGGGGTTGGATCAAGACATGGTGGATTCTCAGTGTCACATCCATAGAATCATAGAATGGATTGGATTGGAAAAGACCTCCGAGATCACCAAGTCCAACCCTTGGTCCAACTCCAGTCCCTTTACCAGATCATGGCACTCAGTGCCACGGCCAAGCTCACCTTAAAAACCTCCAGGGATGGGGAATCCACGCCCTCTCTGGGCAGCCCATTCCAATGCCTGAGCACTCTCTCTGCAAAGAAGTTTTTTTCTGCTCTCCAACTTCAATTTCCCCTGGCAGAGCTTGAGCCCATCGTGCCCCCTTGTCCTATTGCTGAGTGCCTGGGAGAAGAGACCAACCCCCACCTGGCCAGAACTTCTCTTCAGTTTCCAGATCATCACCCTTAACAGCTTTCTTAAAGAGTAAATTTTATGGACTCCAGAAGGGATTTAAATTAAAAAAACAGATATCTACATATTTTATATATATATTCTTGCATACATGTGTGTATATATATTATATACTGTGTTATATATATTAAACAGAGGACAAAAAGAAACATAACCAGGAGTCACGCAATTTGGTGAACTGCAGCTCTTCTGGATAGAAAAGAACTAATGGCTGTAATCTGTAATTCTTGGGAGATCTGCACTGCCTTTGACCACATGAATCTGTTGATTTGCTGATTATTTGCACTCCCACTCAAGCCAAATCAGGCAGTGGTTTGTGATCTATTTGGAAGAACAGTGAGAACCAAAACCAGAAAATTACCATTCTGCTACATCAGATACACTGACCTGCCTAAAACAGAGGATAAGCCTCCCTACTGCCCTGCTCCAATAACCTGGAAATGCAGGAGTAAACCATACAAATCCTTTTAGGTATCCAGGTTTCTCTCAGATTCTGGTGTTTCCTGTAACACTCATCAGAAGTTTCTTCCCATTTCTCTCCCACCCACCTTCAGAAGTGGGGAGGAAACAAAGAGAGAAAAAGATGCATTAAAACAAGGGACAGATTATAAACATGTTCACAACTACAACAAACCCCCCAATCAAGCATTAAACAGTCAACTACCTATTTGTTGATGATAGAAACCCCATTCTTATCTCTCACAGAAAACCATCACATTTTACCTGCAACAAATTCAATTTAAAACACAAAGGGAGTCACATTCCTATTATGTGAGAAATTTTTAAGCTCTGGCCAAGAAAAGTGCCAACATCAGGTAACATCTTCTGCAATTACAAAAACGCACATCGTGCCTCTAATGGAAACAACAAAATGTTCCTTGAGAGAAATGGTCAGGAAGGATCAAGGAGAGGGAGAAGGAATTTGCAATTCGTATCTTCATGTCCTAAACCACTCAAACACGTGACTAAGTCATTAATGTCTCTTTTTTCCAACAAGCTGCGGGTTTGTTTACTGCACATTTAGGTTTTACAAGAAAGTGGAGAATATCTTAGTATGTAGTGTGAGAGAGGATCACAGACTTCAGCACCTGAGTGAGGCTGGCCAGGTGTTAAAGGCTCAAACACAGGAAGGTGGTGTTGGGAGGAGCCCCCTCAGACAATTTTTCTCACTTTACCAACACAAAAGGTTTGAGCTTGGAGTGCCAGGACTGAGGACAAGGACGGATGATGACTTTCAGATTCAAGCTTAACAACTGGGTGGAGGTGAGAAACAGAATCCCAGCACCTGGGGGTGGGGAGAGGTTTTTCTTTCTTTTTCACTGTGTGCTGGTTTGACTTTCTGGAGAGCTTTCTTTGGGCAGCTGCAGAAAAGGAGCCACTGCTTGCTGGTGAGATATTTCAGCTGGCTCTGCTCTCTGCTTTCCCCCCCTCCATCTCTGGGCACCCGGAGCTTAAGGGAGAGAGAGAAAAGAGGAGGGTCGCAGCTGCTTCAGGACACTGCAGACATTTTTTTTATTCCTGGTGACCGACTTGGACTGCAAGGAGATTCCTGGGAATTATCACCATTCCTCCACTCCCAGCTTTGCCTTCTTTGTTTGGGACAAAGGACAAGGAGAGAGAGAGGGAGAGCGCCCATGGGGTGAGTGTTCACCCCTTGTCTCTGCCTCGCTGGCAAAAGACTGAGGATTCCCCTCGCAGCCAGCTCAGGTGTGACACTGACACTGTCCATAAATAGAACTGCTCCAGGAGGAACCAACAGTTTGGGGGTTGTTCTCTTTTCGTTTTACTTTTGGTGCTGGGGGAGTTGTTTGCTCTGGTCTGTTTACAGTTATATCTATATCTACATATATATATAGTATATATAGTAGTAGTTGAGAACAGTTATCCTTCTTATATCCATTTTGCAATTAAAGTTCCTTTTTCTTAAATTTAATAAAGAGTGACAAGTTCCTTTTCCCTAAATTTAATAAAGAGTGACATGATTATTGAGGAGGAATCCTCTCCTCTGGTTTTTGGTAAACATTTTAGTTTTTCCCCCAAACTGAGACACCAGGTATTGTCAGAACCTGCACACACCAACAAGGCGACCTGCAGAGGTCACTTCCAACCTCACCCATCCTGTCACAGCTGCAGGTTTTACTGCAGTGCTCAGAAAAGCCCCTGGCTCAGCCTGCTGTACCCTGTGGAGGAGATAATGGCTCACAACTGGCATTTTGAGTTATCAGTTACCAGATCAGCCCCAGGACACGCACACTGTGAACACAAGGAAGTTTTGTTCTGTATGTCTCGTCTCTCCACACTATGCAATATTTCTTGGGAAAATGTTTTGAAGCGCAAGTCAAATGTAATAACTGAAAGGTTCTTCCTGGTTATCAGTACTAGTGGGTGCCCAATAAAGCACCAGTGAGAAGAGATATTACAGAGTGTGGGCACAAAAGAATTCCACCACATGACGCTCCGAGTTCAGCCCTTTAATGAGAGATTCAGAAAGCCCCACTGTGGTCTCAGTTGTAAATCAAGCAGGCGTAGTATTTTTCATGCTTGTGCTCATGAGGAAACAATGCTGCTACTCAAGTCACACACTGAATGGAAAAAACTGCACCAGCACTATTTTAGAACAGCAATACATGCACGATAAGATCTTCATAAAAAACACTAACACACTGTGGATTTGGAGGGGGTGTAACAAAAGGGGAAAGAAAAGAGGTTTTAGCATTTCAGATCAGAAATGCTGCTCTATTAGCACAAGTTTTAATTCAAATAATCAGTCCAAAAATACTCAGTTATGGTGTTCACTTGAGCTGCTAGAGGAAAAGCAAGATACATTTATATGCTGACAATTCTATCATACACTGAGAGGACTCCAGACAAGGAACAGTTAATTCTGCTCCTACACAGAAATTTGCATTGCTGTATCACAGTATCCGAAAAATACAAATAATCTACTATTTCATCTTCAGTACTGGATCATAACAATAAGTTACTTGTGCCAATGGTGAACAGCCTTGTAGATTAGTAATGGGGAAATACTTGGTAGCCAGGAGAGATTTGAGACTTTCTACACACACCCTGGAATACATCAGTGCATGGAAAAGTTTCTAATCAGTAAAAGCTGCTATTTAGTTTTACTTAAGAGTCCTTGATAGTGGTGTATGCCATGCAGCAGATCTGTCTGTGGTCATCTTAACTAAATCCCACCTCAATGGCAACAAACTTGGGTTATGTGTGAGGCAGCACCAGAATAAACTGACATGAAGTCTCCAACTCTTGTTTATTTTCAGAAAGCACAATTGGAAGCCCCAGGTGGAGGACAGGACAAGCAGCAGGTTTGTGTGTACGACTGCTGGGTGGTTCCTCAGGCAGGCTGCTGTCTTTGTGGACTGCTTGATTTGGTTTGTCCCAAGCAATCACCACCTCCTTCAGCCAACACTTCCTGCAGTCATCAGTACTGTGTGGAAAGAGGAGGCCAAAGAAGCAGCTGCAACTGGAGCACTTCACTGCTTTTACCCATCTCTCAAGTCTAGCGCCCTTCTCAAATCTTCATTCACGAAGCCTAGCCATGATGAAGTCTGACCAGCTACAGGTTTAGCACATGCCATGTAGCACAAGGTTCTCCTCATATAATTCCTTAGAAAGGCTTCACAACAGCAGCTTTTCCTCTCTTGGTGGGATACAGCACTGAAGTTGGTTTCAAAAGTTTATACAATCATAATGTTAAAGGAAATGGAAAGCTTCATAATTTTCAAGCTTCACTTTCAGTAAGGAAATACAAAGACAGCATTCCACCACATATAATCATAGAAATCATAGAATCAGATGGGTTGGAAGAGACCTTCGAGATCCTCAAGTCCAACCCTTGGTCCAACTCCAGCCCCTTTACCAGATCATGGCACTCAGTGCCACGGCCAATCTCAGGTTAAAAACCTGCAGGGATGGGGAATCCACCCCCTCTCTGGGCAGCCCATTCCAATGCCTGAGCACTCTGTCTGCAAAGAATTTTTTTCTGCTCTCCAACTTCAATTTCCCCTGGCAGAGCTTGAGCCCATCGTGCCCCCTTGTCCCATTGCTGAGTGCCTGGGAGAAGAGACCAACCCCTACCTGGCCAGAACTTCCCTTCAGGGAGTTCCAGACAGTCCTGAGGTCACCTCTGAGCCTCCTCTTCTCCAGGCTAAACACCCCCAGCACCCTCAGCCTCTCTCCACAGCACTTGTGCTCCAGTCCCTTCTCCAGCCTCGTTGCTCTTCTCTGGCCCTGTTCCAGCCCCTCAATCTCTTTCCTCAACTGAGGGGCCCAGAATTGAACACAACACTCAAGGTGTGGCCTCCCCAAGGCAGAGTCCAGGGGAAGGGTCACTGCCCTGGGCCTGCTGGCCACGCTAGTTTGGATCCAGGCCAGGATCCCATTGGCCTTCTTGGCCACCTGGGCACACTGTTGGCTCCTGTTGAGCTTCCTGTCCCTCAGTCCCCCCAGGTCCCTTTCCCCCTGGCTGCTCTCCAGCCACTCTGTCCCCAGCCTGTGCTGCTGCAGGGGGTTGTTGTGGCCAAAGGGCAGGACCTGCACCTGGCCTTGTTGAACTTCATCCCACTGCCCATCTCTCCAACCTACCCAAGTCCCTCTGCAGAGCCCTCCTGCCTTTCAGCAGGTCGACACTCCCTCCCAACTTGGTGTCATCAGCAAATTTGCTGATGATGGACTCAATCCCCTCATCTAAATCATCAACAAAGATGTTAAACAGGACTGGACCCAACACTGACCCCTGGGGAACACCACTGGTGACCACTGGACACAGCCCTGTTCACCAGCACTCTCTGGGCACGGCCATCAAGATGCTTAAATTCAAAATTGCTTTGTACTTACATATTCTGACAGAGCACAGTTCTGTCATCATTTAACATGGTTGCCAAGAACAAAAACATCAGAGAAGACACCTGAGAACCATTTTTCCCCAAGAGCTACTGACAGAACAAACCTGTGCAGCAGCAAAAGTTTCTGCAGTACCAGCTGCAGTCAAAGCCTCGAGAGAAGGAGCTCTGATGCCAGAAGTGTTTGCAGAAATCCTTCCTCACAAGACAGACTTTCACACTGTTAAAGGTTCAAACACAGGAAGGTGGTGTTGGGAGGAGCCCCCTCAGAGAGTTTTTCTCACAACACAAAGGTTTGGGCTTGGAGTGCCAGGACTGAGGACAAAGGATGGATGATGACTTTCAGATTCCAGCTGAATGGTGGGATGGAGGTGAGAAACAGAACCCCAGCACCTGGGGGAGAGGCACTGCTTGCTGGTGAGAGCCCTATTTCTGGCTTTGCTCTTTGCTTTACCCCCTCCATCTCTGGGCACCCTGAGCTTCGGGGAGAGAGAGCGAGCGAGAGCGAGCGAGAGCGAGCGAGAGCGCGAGAGAGCGCGAGAGAGCGCGAGAAAGAGAGAAAGAGAGAGACAGACAGAGACAGAGACAGACAGAGACAGACAGAGACAGACAGAGACAGACAGAGACAGACAGAGAGCGCACCCATGTGAGTGTTCACCCCTTGTCTCTGCCTCGCTGGCAAAAGACTGAGGATTCCCCTTGCAGCCAGCCCAGGTGTGACACTGACACTGTCCATAAATAGAACTGTTCCAGGAGGAACCCACAGTCTGGGGGTTGCTTTTGGTGCTGGAAGAGTTGTTTGCTCTGGTCTGTTTACAGTTATATCTATATCTACATATATATAGTAGTTAAGAACAGTTACCTTTCTTATATCCATCTTCTAATTAAAGTTCCTTTTTCTTAAATTTAATAAGGAGTGACGTAATTATTGAGGAGGAATCCTCTTCTCTGGCCTTTGGTGAACATTTTGGTTTCCCCTCAAACTAAGACACACGCCCCCCTTCTGCAGCCCCTGCACTGCAGCTTCCAGTGTTACTGCCACGCTGTTCATGTTCCTTACTCTAATCATTTCTTGTTTCCCAAAGGTTAATTTTGTAGGCACTGCCATTTCAACATACTCCTTACTGTGGAAGGAAACGGGCAGTAAAATGTATTGCCCCAGATGTGCCATCCCAGCTGTCTGAACAGAGGAAGAACCAACACCTGCAGAGATTATACTCTCAAATATCCCAACTCTGGAGCTGCACACTGATAGAACTCTTGCTACTCAAGTACAAAGTCTGACAGAATATTTTCTGTTTTCAGAATTAACACAGCTCAAAACCTACACCAAAAATGAGACTTTGAACATCTGTGGTTTGTTTTTCTAATTCAAACACACTTTATCCAGAGTGTGGATAAAATAGGAATGACAGTAGTTTAAAGGAAGTTACCAAACCACAGCAGAATTACTAAACATTTTGCCTCAAATTATTCAAACACTTGTCATGATTTTTAAACACTATCTACTATCTCTTCTTGGAAGATTAAACCTTCCATTTTCCCACCTGGAATGAACTTTTGGATTCTATCTTCCACCACCTGTGACATTTCTAATGATCTGAATACAGTTATTGCATTAATAATAATAATAATAATAATAATAATAATAATAATAATAATAATAATAATAATAATAATAATAATAATAATAATAATAATAATAATAATAATCCTGCTGCAATGGTGTTACCTCTGATACAACAGTCACAACACTTGCAGAGTCTGTACTGGTCAGTGTGATACTGTGTGATACATAATAACAAACCAGCTGAAGGACACCAAAATGTATCAAATATATCTGTTCTTTAAACATTACTCTTGCAGCACATTAACATTTGCAGTTCTGAAATTTCCAATTTTTGCTCAAGGGTCAGTCTGGTAAGGTCTTTTTATGTTTTAATGGTTTTATCCAACCAGCTGTGAAAGAAACCAAGAGCACTGAACTTCCTTTCCAGAACACCCAAATCTCCACTGAATGTTTCAAGCAGACTGTCCAGGGACACCACTCAGTCCTGTCATCAAACCTTTAATCAAGCAAAGCCTGGAAATCTCAGTCAGGCAACAAAATTCAAAAGTATTTCAGTATTTAAATATAAGAGAGGAAATCTGAGTTCTCACCAGTCTTTGACTTAATCTGGTGACACTGGTTATTTTTGCATCCACTTCCTCAAACAACCCCTGTTTAAAGAGGCCGAGGCACCATTTTTAACTCTGCTTACAGACTAATTAATTCACAGTTTTTAATTTGAAAGACATCTCTGCCAGGTCTGACAGTTTTCAAATGGCTGTTTATTTGTTTTTGTTTGTTTCTTTTTTGTGCAAGGTTAATAAAATAGATCTAAAAGGGAGGAAGTATCACAGGTAATGACCTTTAAAAGATCTTACTCTACACAGTGCTCTCTTAAAGAACAGTCTGACTGGACACACTTTTGTAAACAAGTAACACTGTTTGCAAACAGCTATTTCTTCTCTATCCTGGTCTGTTTCAGAAGTGCTGACTCTAAAGCTCTGTCAGGTATCTCCTCTTTGCTTTCATTTGTACCAAAATGAATCTATCTAAGCCTCACTCCCATTAAAACCTCAAAACGACACCCTGCCAATATCCAAACCTGACTGGAACTTCTAAAGAAAGGCATTTGCTATTTGGGTCTATCAAACAAAGCAGAAAAATCTCAATGCAGAATAATCTTTATCAGAACTCGGAACTGGAAATTGACAGAACTGAAACTCAATGACGATGAAAGTGAAGTAATAAGGAAAAAAAATATGTTCTCTACATCTTCCAATATCCTTGAAAGAACTTTTTCTGACCTTTCCATCACCTTTCTACACAGTAACAGTTGAGAAGACGACAAAACCAGAAATATAATTCTGTAATGAGTAAACTAAGCAGGAAAAAACCACAATACACATCTGCAGTACACACAGCCTTTAAATACTGCAAGCAGTTCCAGTCATTCCCTACTCTGCTGCAATAAGGATGGTGACAGGGCTACCCTGAGAAAGTTTGGGAACTAAGAACAAGTGAGAGCAACTCCCAGTTCATGCTTTGTAAAGCCCTGACTGATGAAAGAGCAATTAAAGTGTAAATTCTAAAACTGAAAGTAGGTTCTGACTTTCTGCATCATAATTACATCACTGATTCACATCTTACCAACTGATTGTAACAGTCTGAAGATCTTTGGTGCTTCAAACAGGGTTGTCTCTCACCTGAAAACTGGTACTCATAAGCCCAGGATCTTTCAGAAGCATGTGGAGCAGTTTACAAATAGAAACTTGTTGAAGAATTTACAATTTTCTGATAATTCATCAGTTAAAAATAATTTTAAGTTACCAGATTGAGGTGTTCAGGTATTTCAAGAGTTAGATGGGAAGCTGGATTGATGGGTATTGCCACCAGCGGGGAAAAGAAACAGGAATCACATGCAAAGGAAAACACGACACAGGAAATGTCTGAGGCATCTCAGTCTGCCTAAACCCGTTTTTTTCTTGAGAAAACAAACCCAAACCACGATCAGGGAACACTCCCAGTCACTGCCTGTTGACAGCAGTTCTGACATTTCAGTCACAGTAGGTACTTTACTGCTTGGTTATGAAAAAAGAGTGAATTATAAATGCTATTAGTGAACTTGCCATAATTCCCACTCCAGCATCTTTAGTCTAAAAAAAGCCATTACTGACCCATTAAATGGCATCCAGAAGTTACCCAGAGCAACAAGAGCAGATAAATTGCCCAGATAAGACAGAGACAGTTCTTAAAACTCAGGATTCCATGGAATCAAACATGAACAGCTTCAACCACTGGTTACTCCCTTCAATCAAAGGAAATCCTTTGCAGGTTTGCAGCCAAGAGACCAAAACTTAAGTGCTTTGGCTGTATTACCTTCTCTACAATTACACATTTAAAATACAGCAGCAAACGCCTTTGGCATCCATTTCCAGAGATTTTAGAAGAGATTGCATCAAACACAGAACATTAATGTTATCTTAAGCTGAAATTAAAGAGTGCTGCACTTTGATTACAGCAGAGCAATTTTAAACAGAAGAAATTTATAGTTGCAATTAACATGTCAACTGAAAAATTAGCTATGTGTCTCTGCCATCAGCTTTGTATTCCTCTGTCCTGAAGTCAACAGTGCATTTAATAAACATTAAACAAAGCTTTTTGTGGGCATGTATGTGTATGTGTATATATATATATATACAGAGATTTTAAAAGCCATTTGTACTTTAGTCCCTTTAAAGGGATACTCCCACCCTCACCCTCCCAGCTCTTACAGCACGATAATGCATTAACCAGCCTAGCAAGACTGTTCATCCAGAAACTTACTCAGGCCACTGACTTCAGCTTAGGAGCAAATCCCAAACTCTCTCAAGGTGGTACCCTTACAGAGGATAGGCAGGAGCTTTGCTTATGAAGATTAGCACCACTTTAATGTCTTACATGCACGCAGTTTTCTGGATGATTCCCTAAGATCATTACATCAAGGCTATACAGGCTTTTCTCTTTAAGGAGATGATTCTCATCCTTTCCTAAAATGGGCTGGGTACAAAATGGAACCTGGTAGATTTCTGCTGGAAGAAAAAAGTCTGGAATCAATTCAGAAATAACAGAAAACTGCCCAAACTTAAAGAGTACTTTAACTGGTGAAAATAGCCAGAAACTGGCCCCTGAGTGATCCTGACGACCTTGTTTGTCAGGCAGTGTCCAACAGCCCCCAACCTGCCATGTCCTCCAGGTAATCCAGGCATCAGAACGCTGTGCAATGATCCCAGGGTGAGTTCATCCCTTCATCTTTCTGCTTATCACTCTCTACAACTCCCTGAAAGGATGTTGTAGCCAGGTGGGGGTTGGTCTCTTCTCCCAGGCACTCAGCAATGGGACAAGGGGGCACGATGGGCTCAAGCTCTGCCAGGGGAAATTGAAGTTGGAGAGCAGAAAAACATTCTTTGCAGAGAGAGTGCTCAGGCATTGGAATGGGCTGCCCAGAGAGGGGGTGGATTCCCCATCCCTGGAGGTTTTGAACCTGAGATTGGCCGTGGCACTGAGTGCCATGATCTGGTAAAGGGACTGGAGCTGGACCAAGGGTTGGACTTGAGGATCTCGGAGGTCTTTTCCAACCCAACTGATTCTGTGATTCTATTCTATGATTTTACCATTAGAATTTTCAGCTTTCACTCTTTTATAAGCAAAAAGGAAGATTTAAAGCTTTCCTTAGCATCACATCAAAATAAAGTCTCTCTCAAGGCAGATTCATAGTCAGTGCCTCTGGAAATGACAGTGTCAACACCATTTGATCTACGTGCCATTACATCAGCACACACCTCTCAGGATCAAATCTTTGCACCTTTCCTGACAGGAAAAGATTAATTGTATTTCCAGAAGAAAAGTTCCAGAGGGGAGGTTTAGGTTGGATATCAGGAAGCAGTTCTTTCCAGAGAGAGTGCTCAGGCATTGGAATGGGCTGCCCAGGGAGGGGGTGGATTCTCCGACCCTGGAGGTGTTTAGGGTGAGATTGGCCGTGGCACTGAGTGCCATGATCTGGTAACCAAAGTGGGGTTGGATTAAGGTTTGGACTTGATGATCTCAGAGGTCTCTTCCAACCCAACTGATTCTATGATTCTATGAAGCACTGACGTCTGAGATTTGAAAGTCCACAGCCAGTATGGTGTGACCAGAAAAATTCCTTTGAAGTAGTTCTTGCATGTGACACGACACCAAAGCTTTGTTGACATCTGCAGGTACACAGGAGCAGTATCCTTCCTACCTGAAATATAAATATTTTTTTCCTCCATACCAAAAACATTAAAGAAAGAGAGCACTTTGCAAAATAAAACTCCTTACATCTTCACACCTTGATTCCTACATCCCTCCTATGAAAAGTCTGGACAAGGTCATCATGAGAACTAGAAAAATGAGAAAAAGCCTCTGTCTGGCAGCTCTGCAGTGTGGCCACCCCACGGAAAATCCACAATATGGTCACACTCCCAGAAATATTGTAGGCGAAGTCAGACCCTCCTGTCAAAAACAGTCACCATGGTCTGTCATTGTAAAAGCAACAACAAAAATAAACAATTAAAAAGCTAAAACCAACAAAAACAAACCAAAAACCACAGCAAATCAACAAAAACAACCTCCTAAGCCTTCCCCAAAAAAGCCCAAACTTCCTTTGTCAGTCTCTCCACTTCTAATTGACAGAAAACTGCACCACTAACATGGCCAGAAGGAAGGATGAGTTCCTGCACAAGCACAGGGGCAACCAATCCATTCATCCTAAGGGGAGAAAATACACACAGTCTGCTTCATGCCTCGAGAATGCACCTCCCCTTCTGCACTGCTGTGTTTGATCCTTTCCACAAGTACCCTGAACGACTTATCCAAGTAATTATTCCTTACTGTGCACTGACTCCAACGTTCCTTTTGATACCAATTGTCCTGCAAGGAGAAATCATCACCCTTCTCAGAAAAATGGATCCAAGCTCTGAACATGGAGTTTTCACCTGAGTACTGAAACACCCAAGCCTGAAAGACCCCAGAATGAAGCAGATCCAGCACTTGATTGATGGAGAGCTGAAGTAAATCCAATTAGCAAGTCTCCTACAGAGCAGTTTTGCGTTCTCAATTACAGTCCAAGAAATACAATGTTGTGTAATTAGGTACGAAAGAGAATCCATTTCAGTCTTGTCAAGAAGTTGTTTTGAACACGCCAAATTTCCACGTTGTTGTGGCTTAAAACAATCTAACACTTGCTCACTTGCCCTCCACCAGCAGCATCAGGGAGAGAATGGGAAGGGTAGAAGCTGGAAAACTCATGGTTTGAGCTAAAGAAAATTTATTAAGCAAAAGTCACACTGAAAAGCAAGGCAAAACAAGAATGACTTCAGTGCTTCCCATGGTCAGGCAGAAGTTCAGCCATCCCCAGGAGGGGAAGGCACCATCCCATATAACAGTGACTTGTCAAGAAATATCCCATTTCTCCAAACATTTCCTCTTTCTTTCCCCCAATTCATACACTGTGCACGATGTCATATGGTCTGCAATATCTCTTCAGTCAGTATGAGATCTCCTGTCCTGGCTGTGCCTCTTCCCAACCTCCCAATCAGTCCATCCCCTCCCAAGTGTGGCAGCACAAAAGCAGAAAAGGCCTTGGCTCTGTGTAAGCTCAGCAATAATAAAAACATGTTATCAACTCTGTGTTCAGCACAAACTCAAACACAACCACTGGGAAGACAATTAATTCCACTCCAGCCAAAAGCAGCACACAAGTCACTCTCTATATTCCACCAAAAAAAAAAAAAGGTTAATTTGGGGCATTCTTGCTCTCTGCGCCTTTTGGTGCAAAACAGAATGATGCACTTTACAGAACTGGGGGACAGGGAGCCAATAACACTATGTAGCAATAACCTTAATAAAACATCCCATTTTTATGAGAAGTCCAGTTCCAATGGCTGATTCCAACAGGGTGAAGTTCAACAAGGCCAAGTGCAGGTCCTGCCCTTTGGCCACACCAACCCCCTGCAGCGCTACAGGCTGGGCACAGAGTGGCTGGAGAGCAGCCAGGCAGAAAGGGACCTGGGGGGACTGAGGGACAGGAAGCTCAACAGGAGCCAAGAGTGTGCCCAGGTGGCCAAGAAGGCCAATGGGATCCTGGCCTGGATCCAAACTAGCGTGGCCAACAGGCCCAGGGCAGTGACTCTTCCCCTGGACTCTGCCTTGGGGAGGCCACACCTTGAGTGTTGTGTTCAGTTCTGGGCCCCTCAGTTGAGGAAAGAGACTGAGGGGCTGGAACAGGGCCAGAGAAGAGCAACGAGGCTGGAGAAGGGACTGGAGCACAGGTGCTGTGGGGAGAGGCTGAGGGAGCTGGGGGTGTTTAGCCTGGAGAAGAGGAGGCTCAGAGGTGACCTCAGCACTGTCTGGAACTCCCTGAAGGGAAGTTCTGGCCAGGTAGGGGTTGGTCTCTTCTCCCAGGCACTCAGCAATAGGACAAGGGGGCACGATGGGCTCAAGCTCTACCAGGGGAAATTGAAGTTGGAGAGCAGAAAAAAATTCTTTGCAGAGAGAGTGCTCAGGCATTGGAATGCGCTGCCCAGAGAGGGGGTGGATTCCCCATCCCTGGAGGTTTTTAAGGTGAGATTGGCCGTGGCGCTGAGAGCCATGATCTGGTAAAGGGACTGGAGTTGGACCAAGGGCTGGACTTGATGATCTCAGAGGTCTTTTCCAACCCAATTGATTCCATGATTCTATGATACAGAGCCAATAACACTATGCAGCAACAACTTTAATAAAACATCCCATTTTTATGATAAGTCCAGTTCCAAGTGCAGTGAGTTCCTTAAAAATTTCATTTAACCTGTTGTCTAACAGCAGTTCAAAAAGCCCATTGTGGCAGTGCCTGATTTCCAATGTCATGTCACCAAGTGGTGGATGCAGGCCCAGCACAGCCCCAGAGCCAGCCCTGATCAGAGCTGGGACACTCACACAGCACTCACTGGTACTGGCACAGCCAAACCTGCCAAACAGTTCAAAACCAGAATTACTCAGAACAGTCTGAGAAGCCTCTGCCATGTAAACTGTCAGACTAAGATGAAACAGTAACCCAGCGTCACAGCTCCTTCACACATGAAACAGACATGGCTCTTATCTTTAAAACAAAACAAAAAAACCCCAAACAAATAAGTGAATAATCTGAAATAGAAGCAGTTAATTCCAAGAAGGAAAGTTAACCAGCTAAATAAGCCTCCTTATTAAAATGGAATTGTTGTACCCTTGAGTGACTTAAGTTTCTAGCCACAGATAATGCATCCTAAGGTTTTTTTATGCATAAAAAGAAAGTTCAGTAAGTCTGTCAGGTATAAACATGATGAAGTGCAGAAATAAACTCAAGACCTTCCACGTGCTTAAGCTGCCAAACCTGGACAGCTTCCAAAATACTGAAAGGCTAAGAATTTCAAGTCAACTATTAAAAAAATTCTTATTAGTGACAAATGACCACGGCGTGACTGCCATTACCTATACCAAGAAGTGAGGGAAATGGGTTTGTGGTGGCTCATGAATGAATATTGTATGAGGCTTTGGAAAAAATCTGAAGAATTCAACACAAGATGTAGCACACTGGTTTAAATTACTCCAAGATACTGATCTTGCCAAGCTCCTCCTCTGCAAGAATGTTCTTCAAGAATGAAAATCATCTGAGGTCTAATCAAATACAGTACTAAAAGGGAAAAAATTTATCTGAAGATTAATTCTGCTGCACCTTCCTCTTTAACCCCTTCTGAAATAGGTTATGCTGAACTACAGAGAAGTCAGCACTGTTCTTTCAGGTTGTTTTCTGTAATGGTAATAAAGATAAAAAAAGATGTTTTGAGAGTGTTTATTTCATCTTTATATAATGCTTGAACTTTTATTTTGTACTACCCACAATACTTGTACATTAGTACATATATTTAAATTTTTTAAGTAAATAAATGTATGATTATTAGCAGTGCACACTCAGTATTTCTTGTGGATAGTGAGCAGTCACTGTGGAGATCACTGAAGCAATGGGTCTGGGAACTGAATCACCACATCCAGCACAAGACTGCAGTTGAGGGGGTGCCGCTTTCTGTAAACCAGGATCAGCTCCCAGATCCAGCTAAGATCTGTGAGGGTTCAGAAGTTCACCCCTTTCAGAAGTTCAGCCCTGTGCTGTGAAATTACAGACTGTTAACAGGGTTATTTTCAGCTTCTCTGGGACAAAGAGTAGTAAGAACAAGATTAGTAGTTTGCTGAAGATGAAGTGTTTCAGTATTCCATAGGTGTTCTGGACTGAAGACTTATCACAGAGATAAAAGAGAGACACAGTTCAAGCAATGTAAAAGCACAAGACCTGGATCACTAATATGATTTTCCCTTAATTAAAAGGGTTGTAATTAAGTGGGATAGCAGGACAAGCAAACTGAGGATTCTCCACACAGACTGAAAAAGCACAAACCCATCACTTTATATGGTGTTAGTAAAGCCTTCTCTGTGTACATGTGCATTAAGATCAATGCTGTTCAACAGTGATTAAAGTACAGCTATTAATTACAGGCTTCTGGAGAATGGAGACCAAGACTAAGAGTTTCTTGTTTTATTTCAGTAAAATGAAGTTCAGAAAGAAAATCTGCATTCTGCTCACATATATAAAGGGCAGCAACAAGGAAAAGCTGTCAGAATTAAAGACCACAGGGACTCAAGAAATAAGAGAGCTCCACACTGCAAACAAGATCCAGAAAAGTGGTGCAATAAAACAACCTGCTTGAGGGTCTCAATCTCCTGGGAGAAGGGAGGAAGGAGTGTCTGAAGACAGACCTTACATAACATGGTCAGCTAACTTGATGACCTAGAATCATGTTTTAGCCTTTTATGCAGCTTTAGCTGAGTTCTGCTTCCTTTAGAGGCTAAGCAGACATAAACCAAGAGCTGAAAGACAATAAAAATAAACAAATATTAGAGGTGAAGCAGCTGTTTAACATTTTCAAGACAGAACACATCCTTTGTTACAAAGCAGTGCCATACAAAGCCTCCTCGCTGTGTTTATGTTAAACATTCAGAGTTATCAAGCCAGAAGGTAAACTGCAATGCTTCAGAAAATACTTATCAATGCCAGAGGGACAATTCAAAAAATTTATAGTCATCCAATCTGAGCGAAAAAACCCACTCAATTCTGCATCAAGACTATCAATAATGCCTTATTTCTGCCTCCAAATTCAGATGACAGGTGGATGAATTTCTACGTGGAGGAAGCAAAGCACACTTGTTCCTAAATGCTCCTGGATTTCTTTTTGTTTTGCTTTATAATTTTTGTCGGGGGCGTGGAGTGGCGTGAAGACCTTCCCCGAGGTCTCTCTTGTGGCCTGTCATGCTCTGGGTGAGTTTTTAGCTAAGAGAGCAGAGCTGCCAGCAGAGGGCTTGGCTCACACCGGCCCATCACTGCAGCTCTGAGACTGCACAGAGCTCAGATTAGAATCGCTCTCACACAGCGAGGTTCAGCCTTAAACAAAACAAACAACAACAAAAAGCTCCGCAATTAATTAAATTCTGTGCGGAAAAATCACGAATTAATGCACATTAGTGGACGACACTGTGCAATTCTGAGTATTTTATAGAATCACAGAATCATAGAATAGAATCGACTGGCTTGGAAAAGACCTCCGAGATCATCAAGTCCAACCCTTGGTCCAACTCCAGCCCCTTTACCAGATCAAGGCACTCAGTGCCACGGCCAATCTCACCTTAAAAACCTCCAGGGGTGGGGACTCCACCCCCTCTCTGGGCAGCGCATTCCAATGCCTGAGCACTCTCTCTGCAAAGAAGTTTTTTCTGCTCTTCAACCTCAATTTCCCCTGGCAGAGCTTGAGCACATCGTGCCCCCTTGTCCTATTGCTGAGTGCCTGGGAGAAGAGACCAACCCCTACCTGGCCAGAACTTCCCTTCAGGGAGTTCTAGACAGTGCTGAGGTCACCTTATGAACACACACCTTTCAGAAGTATAAGGTATGTGACAATATGACGCAGTAACTGATGAACTGAGGAATGTGAATGTAGGTGGGAATCTTCTACAGGCTGTACCTTTATGTACAGGTGTAGCTGACTCAGGCAAAACAGATATTCTTAAACTTTAACACAGGGAAAAAAGATTAAGAAACTCAAGAAGACTTTAATCTTCCTCCTGTCTGAAGGGAGATCCCCTCAAGAGGGCATGGGACACCACAACAAAATCCTGTGTGTCAT
This sequence comes from Pithys albifrons albifrons, assembly GCF_047495875.1. Lineage (NCBI taxonomy): Eukaryota > Metazoa > Chordata > Aves > Passeriformes > Thamnophilidae > Pithys > Pithys albifrons. The sequence continues at coordinate 54,256,793 of NC_092497.1, forward strand.
GGTATGCTGGTTTCCTTCCCTTTTCTTTGCTAATAAACATCCTGTCACCTCTACATCTCAGGAGACTGAAGCATTCCCTTCCATCCAAGAGATCAACAACTGTAACCCCATTCCCAAATTCCCTCTCATCCTGCTAAACCACGGCAGGATTGATGCACACCAGTTGGGTAAGGAACAGACTGGTCATACAATCACAGAATCAGTTGGGTTGGAAGAGACCTCTGAGATCATCAAGTCCAACCCTCAATCCAACCCCACTTTGGTTACCAGATCATGGCACTCAGTGCCACATCCAGTCTCACCTAAAACACCTCCAGGGTCGGAGAATCCACCCCCTCTCTGGGCAGCCCATTCCAATGCCTGAGCACTCTCTCTGGAAAGAATTTCTTCCTGATATCCAACCTAACCCTCCCCTGACAGAGCTTAAGCTGTGCCCTCTTGTCCTGCTGTTGGTTGCCTGACAGAAGAGACCAATTCCCACCTGGCTACAACATCCTTTCACCCTGGGTATCTGCAGCACACACTAAAACAAGACCCCCTCCCCTGAAATATAAGATGATCAGCCAAGATCAGTGTTATGCAATTCCTGTACCTCAGAGTACTGCAGCATCACCCAGCTGCAATTCCACAACCAGTTTTAAGAGCCTCTTTTCCACTAGAAAAGCCACCGTTGGAATGAGCACATGGACACCAGTCCTACTGGGACTGCAGGACAAACCCCTGAGAAATGGTACCCCTTGTGTGTGCATGTTCCTCAGACTGTGCATCTTCTTCCAACAGTGCCCTTCTGTGAGAACACAATGAGCAGAACAGTTAAGACATAAGAAGCTCTTGTAAACAAAAACAAGTGAACAAAACAACTGTTCTGTAACTTGCAGTGGTACCAATGCTTCAACACTCCCTGGTATTTGTTTACCTCTTAAAAGCCAACAGAAAAGCACAAACTCTTAACTGCAGGATGAAATTGGCTGTGTTCAAAGCAACGAACCACATTGTTGGTGAGCAGTTTTGGAGCAGTCCTAACACAAAGGAACTGCCAGCCTTGATTCGCCGGGTCAAGAGCAGAGGCATAACAATAGGTATTCACACAGAGGAAACTTAATGTAAGGGTCCCGGGATGTTTGTACCAGCTGCCCTTGACAGACAGTGCCGTACCTGTTAAATCAGCATAAAATCCACAGCTAAGGAGCGAGCTTAACCCTTGAAGTTCAAGAAAACACCTTCTTTAATGCACAGCATTATTTAACAGCAGAAATCATCACTATTAGTCAGCAAGAACTGGAGACTTTGGGAATGGAGACAATAACCCTCCTGAAAACAGCAAAAAAAGCACAACAGCTTTGTGAACACCTTCCATACAGAAATATGGCACTATCTGCGTTGAAAAGTTATCAGCTCCGTGTCCAGAAATAAAGTACACAATCACAGATGTGATGTACTTCACACTGGGAGAAACGTCCGTGGCCAATGCCATTACCACGCACGACACGCCCTTATCAAAAGCTTTTGTGTTCTCAACTTCACCTTGGAAAATGTTTTGCTAAGTTAAAAACACAACTAGCAGCTTACCCTCTTCATACAAGCCCAAACTGTGGGCCACTGACTTAAGAGTTGGACTCGATGACCCTTGTGGGTCCCTTCGAACTCAGAACAGTCTGTGATTCTGTGAAATAACGACTAACACATTAATTGCTTTGGAAATTAAAACATCCCACAACAGAACAGCTGAGTTACTCCACTGAACTTCACCTTAAATTCTGGAGTTTATACCTCTGACCGGTTTTAAAATTGATACTTAAATGCAACCAAAATTGCAGATTCCATCCCCAAATTTTTTTTTTTTATTTTTTGGAGAGGGAGGGCCAAAGCAGGCAGAGTGTGACTTTAAAAAGTACCTTCAGGTATACATCTATCCACGCAGCAGAACAAACTCATGACATCTAAGAAATTAAGAATTTGACTTAATTAACACTCACAATGAAACTGTTTTGATAATGACCCTGTAATTAGGCCGTCTACTACTCCTCTGTGCCACAAACTATGAAGAAAATTGCTTGCCGTGGGTTTCCTCTTAATGAAGACATTACGGTTTTAGAAATCAGAGCTCCGGAATACAAAAGATTCTGCACTCAAATGACTTAAAGGTGTCAAAGAGCTTTCCTGGCCAAAAAACCCACCTGCCAAGCTCAGAAATTCAAGCAGTGTCCTGCTTACAGTGCAGAGTAACCAACACCTGGTCATCCCATCGTGGGCCACAAGTGGCAGATCTGGGGGAGGAGGCAGGAAATCAGTGTGTTTTCATATATATATATATATATATATATATATACACATATACGTGTGTGTGTGTGTTCTATTTATAGTGTAACTAGTCCGTGCACAAGAGAGTAGCTGCCAGTTTCTATTTTATATTAACTTAAAATCAGACTACAGAACATCATTTAACTCCATCAGGAGGGGACCTGGAAGGCAGGAGCAACTCGCTGTTACAAGTAGTAATTATTTGCAGATCTAATCTTAGATGTCACAAGGAAGTACCTTTGTAATACACTGAACCATTATTTCTGTCACAGTTGAAGAGTCAGTTTCAAAAAAAGAGACTTAAAACAATCACCACAACCCCCCACCCCTCAAAAAAACCCCCTACAGACCAGTGCTGAACAGTCTAATAATGGTGTGAAACAGGAAAGTCTGGCAAGGACAGACATTTCCTCATTGAACTCTACCTACAAGGAGTGAAAGGTGGGATGAAAAAAGTTCCGGAAGCAAAATATTCTTCCCATCACTGGGACGTGACCCGTTTGCTCCTTTATTTCCCTAAAGCCAGCGGAAAAAATCCCACCGGAGTAAGTATTTCTCAGAGCACAGCCAAAAACTGCCAGCAAACAGCACTGCAGCAGCTTTGTGTGGCATTAGTTTAATGATGAGACTTTAAAAAAATGTATGAAATGAATCCTACGTTCAGCTCAGGCTCGTCTTTTAGCACAGACAGCCTGCAAAGCACAGGCAGCTTTCACTGTAACTCGTGTCGAATAACACACCGGCTAGCAGTCCAAAATAGAAGCTGGAGCTCCGAAGCCTTGATCCCGACGCCAGGGCCACTCGGCACCCCTGGGAAAGCTTGTCCAAGGATCTGTGCTGTGCAGATCCAGCGGCATCTGCTCCGGATCCGATCGGATCCATCGCGCTCTGCGGATGCTCCCAGACAAACCTCCGCACGCTGCTGAAAGCGGCGCATCCTTGGTTTGTTTTTAGGGTGTTTGTTTGTTTTTATTTTAAGCCTTTCTTCCCATCATTCCCATTCCCAGACTAACACCTATGGCAACCCCCCTAACGAATTCCCTATCTCCCCGAGGCGATGTGCAAGTGGGAAACCCGCTCGGCCCTGGAGATACAGACCTCCAGCTCTGCATCCCTCTCTCGCACTGCAGGGGGGACTATCTCCCAAAAACACGTGGGGAGACGGCGGGGGGGAATGTGGGGGGAATGTATATCACTGCGTCACGAAAAGAAACATAAAAAATAACAAAACTGAAACGCAAGCGATGCATCCGTGCTGTTTGCGCCTCCCCGAGGCTGGGCGAGCTTTCGGCTTATTTTTTAGCTTTTTTTAAGGTTTTTTCCGCCGAGGAGCGCCGGGGGTAGGGGTGCCGCTCTCACCTTGTCCAGCTCATCGTGCAGCTCGGCCAGGCTGGGCCGGAGCAGCTTCTCGCCCAGGTCTGCGGCCGTGTGTCGGTAGTGGTCGATGCGGGGCACGGCGTCCATGGTGTTGTGCCCGAAGGTGCGCAGGTAGTAGGTGTTGGTGTGTGTGTCATAGTAGTAGTGGTGGTGCCCGCCCGAGTGCAGGCTGCCCTCGCTCATCACCGTGTCGCCGCCGTTCTGCACGGCGCCCTCCGAGCCGCCCCCGCCGGGCTCGCCGGGGCTCTCTCCGCCGGCCGACGGGTCCACGAAGTTCACGCGAAACCTGCCCTTGGCTTCCTCGCCGCCCTTCTCGCCGTCCCCGCCTGCCTTGCGGGGCGCCTCGGCCACCAAGTCCACCTGGAAGCGGCTCTGGCTCGGCGTGGGACCGAGCGCCCTGCCCAGCGCATCCCTGGCGCCCTCCTCGCCCGCGGGCCCCGCCGAGGGCTGCGCGCTCTCCATGCTCCGCTCCGCGGCTCCCGCACCGCCCGCGCTGCTTCAGGGGCTGCCGCAGCCTCCCCGCCCCGACAGCGCCAGGTGCCGCTGCGGTGGCCGCGCTGCGCGGGCTCGGCTCGCCGCGGGCCGGAGGGATGCGGGGGATAAAGCGGCGGCGCAGGCTCCGCCCGCTCCGGCTGCGGCGGAGGGAGCGGCGGGAGCGCCCGGGCGGCGGCGGCTCCTCCCGCCCGCACTATGGCGGCCCCGCCGCATCCGCCCCGCGGCGGCGCTGGCGGCGAGGGAGGGACCAACGGGGGGAGGGAGGAGGGAGGGACAGAGAGAGGGAGGAGGGAGGGAGGGAGGGAGGAGGGAGGGACAGAGAGAGGGAGGGGAGGGCGGTGGGCCCGCGGGCCCGCCCCGCAAGGGCCCGCCCTGCCCCGCAGGGACCCGCCCCCCCCCGCGTATCGCGAGAGCTGCGCTTAAAGCTCGGGTCCGTTACACGCACAGGGAGCTTTCGGACTTCGCATGGACCCCGGACGTACACACGGACCCCCCTCAGATACACCCGGGCCCTTCAGACACAGCACAGACCCCTCACACACACACGGAGTGCTCAGACACACATGGATCCCTCACACACACGGAGCCCCTTCAGACACTCACGGACCCTTCAGACACAGCACAGACCCCTCACACACACACAATGGACCCTTCAGATACACATGGACCCCTCACACACAGCCTGGACCCCCCAGACACAGACATGGACCCTTCAGATACACATGGACCCCTCACACACAGCCTGGACCCCCCAGACACAGACATGGACCCTTTAGACACAAACGGACCTCCTTCAGACACAGCATGGAGCCCCTTCAGATACACACGGACCCTTCAGACACATATGGACCCCTCAGACACACATGGAGCCCTCAGACATAGCTTGGACCACTCACACACACAATGGACCCCTCACACATTCATGGAGCCCTCATACACACACGGGCCCCTCAAACACATGTAATCCCCTCACACATTCACAAAGCCCTCACGCACACACCATGGACCCCTCACACACAGCCTGGACCCCCCAGACTCAGATATGGGCCCTTCAGACACACATGGAGCCCCCTCAGATACACATGGACCCTTCAGACACAGTGCAGACCCCTCACACACACACATGGACCCTTCATATACACATGGACCCCTCACACACATCCTGGACCCCTCACACACACATGGACCCTTCAGACACACACGGACCCCTCAGTCACACATGGAGCCTTCAGACATAGCTTGGACCACTCGCACACACCAAGGATCCCCTTCAGACACAGCCTGGACCCCTCAGGAGCACACAGACCCCTCACACACACACGGACCCCCTTCAGATAGAGCACAGAGCCCCTCACGCACACACAGAGAGCCCCTTCAGACACACATGCACCCCTCACACACAGCCTGGACCCCCCAGACACAGACATGGAGCCCCTTCAGACACACACGGACCCCTCAAACACACCATGACCCCTCAGACACACATAGAGCACTCAGACATAGCTTGGACCACTCACACACACCACAGACCCTTCACACGTACACAGAGCCCTCACACACACATGGACCTTCAGACACACACGGACCCCTCACACACACATAGACCCCTCACACATTCACAGAGCCCTCACACATACACTGACCCCCTTCAGACACACATGGAGCCCTTCAAATACACACGGACCCTTCAGACACAGCACAGACCCCTCACACACACACAGGACACTCAAGACAACCTGGACCCCTCACACACACCTGGACCCCCTTCAGACACAGCCTGGACCCCTCACACACATGGAGTGCTCAGACACATGTGGACCCCTGACACACACGCCAACCCCCTTCAGACATAGCACGGACTCTTAACACACACCCTGCTTAGTCACACACAGACCCTTCAGACACAGCACAGACCTCTCACACACACACGGACCCTTCAGACACACATGGACCCCTCAATCACACATGGAGCATGGACCACTCACACACACCATGGACCCCCTTCAGACACAGCCTGGACCCCTCCCTTGCCCTCCTCCCCCCCCCCCCCCCCCCCGAGCTCCTTCAGATACCCATGGACCCTTCAGACACAGCACAGACTCCTCCCACACACCACGGACCCCTCACATGTACATGGAGCCCTCAGACACACAGAGCCCTGAGACACAGCACAGAGCCTCACACACAGCCTGGACCCCTCACACACTGCCTGGACCCCTCACACAGACATGGGCCCCTCAAGATACAGCCTGGATCCCTCACATACCCCACAGAGCCCTCACACACAGCCTGGACCCTCCAGACACAGCCTGGACCCCTCACACACTAGACAGAGCCCTCAGACACAGCCTGGACCCCCTTCAGACACAGCATGGACCCCTAACACACACCCTGCTCAGTCACACCCCATGGTCAGTCACCACACCCAGCTCAGTTACACACACCTTGGACCCCTTGCAAACACCCTGCTCAGTCACACACACCCCAGTCAGTTACACACACCCCAGTCAGTTACACACACCCCAGTCAGTCACACACACACACAGTCAGTCACACACACACAGAGTCAATCACAGCCCCCCCATGGTCAGTCACGCATACCCCATGCTCAGTCACACGCACCTTGGACTCCTCGCATACACCCTCCACTCAGTCACACACACAGTCAGTCATGCACATCCCATGGTCAGTCACACACGCATGGTCAGTCCCACACACCCCATGGTCAGTCCCACACACACGATCAGTCACACACATCCTGATCCATCACACACACCTTGGACCCCTCTCATACACCCCTGGTCAGTCACACACACACACTCAGTCAGTCACACCTCCCCCCCCCCCCAGTCAGTCACACACACCCCTGGTCAGTCACACACATCCCTGGTCAGTCACACACACCCTGGACCCTCACACATCCCCAGCAACCCCTTAACATACCCTGGACCCTCATACACACCAGAGACCCCCCTCTCACACCTCCAGGTCACCTCAAACACCCTTCAGTCCCTCAGACACCCTCTGGACCCTCATGCTCTTAACCCCTTCAGACACTTCTGGATGCTCAGATACTCCTGAACCCCTGATCAGTGCCCCAAACCCACCCACGCACACCCTGGTCTCTCACACACCTCCCCAGAGTCCCTCACACATCGCAGTCCCTCATACACACCCACAGCATCCCCTCACAGACACCCAGTCCCTAAAGCATCCCTGGACCCCCAAACACCCCTGGACCCCTGACACAGCCCCATGACCCCTCACACACCCCCAGGGACCCTCTCACAGCCCCCTGGATCTCCTCACGTCCCTCACTCCATCCCTCACATACAGACTCCAGTTCTGCACACAGGGAAACCCCTCAAACACCCCCCAGAATCCCAGAATGGTTCAGGTTGGGAGGGACCACAGTGGCTCATCCCATCCCACCTCCCTGCTCCAGCAGGGTCATCCCAGAGCATGTGGCACAGGACTGTGTTCTGACAGGTTTGGAATATCTGAGGAAGGAAGACTCCACACCCTCTCTGGGTATCTGCTCCAGTGCAGGGTCACCCATAACATAAAGAAATTCTTCCTCTTGTTCAGGTGGAACTTCCCTGGGCATCGGTTTCTGTCCATTGTCTCGTGTCCTGTCTCCAGGCACCACCAAGGAGAGGCTGGTGCATCTTCTTGGCACTCCCTGCAGATATTTATACACATTAATGGAGTCCCCTCAGCCGCCTGTTCTTGAGGCTGAACAGGCCCAGCTCCCGCCTGTACTCATAAGAGAGATGCTTCAGTCCCTGAATCATCCTCGTTGCCCCCAAATCCCCTCACATACCCCCATACCCTTCAAGCATCCCACCAAATTCCCTCACAACCCCCCTCAAATCTCTGTTTTCACTTTCCAGCCTCCAGACCTCTGCCAAATTTACTGTAAAAACCGCTTTCATAATAGATCTAATTTCAGTAATGTCTTTTTCTGCCTCCTCTGCTGCAGTTTTTAATCCCTGTTCTCTTGGAGCTCATTCTTTCTCCAGAAGTACATGCTTATTTAATTTGAAAAGCGGGGTCATTCTGCCTCCTGCTCTTACTGGAATAAAAGTGTCTGGATAATCCATTAAAGCATAGGAAGTTAGCTCTGAGGTTGTGAAAAACCCCTCATATATGAGGCCAATACTTCAGCTTCCATAGTCAGAACTCAAACAAAGACTCCCTAATGATTTTTCGTTGTGTATTTTTATTGTATTTATACTTGAAGGTAGAAGCTCACAGCATATCAGGAGAGGTACTAAATTAGGTACTAAAAATCCTCTAGCAAACATTCCCTTCAGTTAGGTCTCTAGAGCAATGGCACCTCTTTATTTCAGTAACATTTCTGTTGGTCCTTCTTGGTTCCAAATCTTTTTTTTTCCCCTACCGTGCATTTCTGTATATTTTCCCGCTCTGCCTGGCAAACTCTGAGTGCTAACATCCGCTTTGTAGCTCACCACATCTCTACTGTTTTATTTCAATTAACAGCAAACCTGGAGACATAATCCAACAGAAAATGACTAGAGTTATAAAACAAACTTTGCTTTTCCATAACAGTTAGTTAGAGGAAGAAGTATTTCAATCTTAGAGATGTGTACATGCCTAAAAAAGCTGAGAAAGCATTGACAGATTGTCCTTATTCCAGAAATACAATAAAAATCATATAGTTCAGCACACTTTGAAAAATTCCTTGAAGGACTCAAAAATTTAAAAAAAGAAAAAAGAAGAGAAAATATTTTAAAATATGCAGAAGTTGGTAATCTTCAGAATGTTGAGAAAAATGATTTATGTGAAAAGTAAAAGGTTAAGCCATGAAGTTTTTACTATTTTGATTAAAAAACAGTGGATGATGAAGAGAACGAGTCAGAAGAGAAGACTTGTTCAGAATTGAAAGCAGACAGCACTCAAACAGCAGATGACACACAAAGAAAATACACGGTACGTTTTTCATAGGCAGACATAAACACTTCTTGATCAGCATCTGCATAGACTGTCATATGATAAGGTGTTAGGAAACAGTTTGGACTTGGAAATAGCAATTTCTGTCAGTTCCCTGTTTAAATAAGTGAAAACAGAGGAGGGAAGGAGCTCATGAAATCCTGTGGATGTTGCTCAGTTGGTGATGATGGGATTATGTTACAGTATTTAGCTGTTTTAAGGAACATTCTACGTGTACGACTGGATGTGTGTCGGCTGCGTCTGCGAGGTGTCGGTTCCTCTTGGGTCTTCATTTACATTATTGCAATGCAGGACTCAAACGTTTAACATTTCCTACAATTGTGTATCCCCAGATCCAGTGATGGTGCTCATGCTGAGGGAGGCCAAAGCAACCCTTTGCTCTTCAGGCTTCGGGAAGTGGTTCCTCCTTAGAAAAAAGGAATAGGGAAGTGGGCATAAAAAGTGTGCTAATAGAGAGAAAATGGGGCACAGAGAAGCCCTAACAGGGAGATTACACCATCCACACGGAAGGACAGTAAGCAGGGACATGTGATTCCAGCAGAGGGATGGAATTCTACCTTATCGAAATGAAAAAGAGAAAAAAAGACAAGATGTAAGGTTCATAGCCATCTTCCAGTATTTGAAGGGGGGGTCTACAGGGAAGCTGGAGAGGAAATCTTTGTCAGAAACTATAGTGATAGGACAGGGAGTAAGGGATACAGATTGACAGAGGGAAACTTTAGGTTAGACATCATAAACAAATTTTTCACTGTCAGGGTGGGGAGACACTGGAATGGATTGCCCAGGGATGCTGTGGATGACCCTGTCCTGGCAGTGTCCAAAGCCAGGCTGGTTAAGTCCTTGAGCAACATGGACCAGGGGAAGGTGCAGGGAAGTGCGGGGTTGGGACTAGGTGGACTTTAAGGTCCATTCCAACCCCTTAACACTCCCCAGGGAAATGGAGGACCCGAGAAGAAGATGGGTGAGGAAAATGCAGACTTCTCAGAACCAAAAGGATCAAAGAAATTAAATACCACTATATGGGAAACCGGCAGCAGCAAGAGGAAAATGAACCAAGTCTTCATCAAAGCTCTGGGGCTTCATGTAACCCACAAGAAGGGTGAGAGAACCTGCAGCTGTTAAGGAGAATGAAAGACACATAAATTCCCATTAACTGCCAATTTAAATGTCATCAATACTAAAAAATAAGATTTGAGAAAAAAATATTCACTTTAGGCTAATGATGAAATGAATTCTGGCATCCCACTACTTAAAATATTAGCATGGTAGAGTTTGTGTATCAGACAATAATAAAATAGCATAACACATTAAAGTATACAATAAATTACACTTCTTCTGGCCAAGATTATTTACTACAGAACAGTAGAAATTTATTTTTCAATTTGGAAGGGGAGGAGGGAGGAGCTGTGAAGGGTTTCAGTACCCTGTTGAAGATGCAAAAGGCCTACTGAAAATCCCAAATTTGATTTTAGCCACATGGCCTCCTTCTTCTACTTTGAACTTGCCATTTGCCATCCTCAGTGGATATGCTATATTGCTCATTTGATAACCAATGTGAAACACTGGAAAATGCAAATTTCATTACATTAGTATTGTGGTAATCATTTAGTCCTTGACTAGATCTCTCTCTTGTTTACCTCTTTTCCAAGCAGAAGAACTCTTATTTTAGGTCTCTGTGCCTGTGAACCCTGTTCCTCACTTCTTTGTGCCTCTCTGGTTCTAACAGATCCTTTCTGAGAGGTACACACAGTGTTCAGCTTCTGGGTGCACTGTGGGCTTCCTTTTAGTATGTGAACAGACCTTTTAGTGTGGTCTAAACACTTCACTGTGTTTAAATTGGCTACGTACCAAAACAGAGACCTTCCCCAGTATTTTTTTTGGTCCTTGGTTTTCTTAAAAAACGGCAAGAGATCTCATCAAAAGGGTTTGAGAAAAGCATATAAATAGTTTCATATAAATATTATCTACTTGACTGTGAACATTCTTTGAAAATCAGTGTACTCCCAATGTACAAGAACTGTGCTGAAACTACAAAAATCACATTTGCTCACGTATCCACTGATTCTGAACTTTGCTAAAGTTTTCATGGTTTGTCTGATGTCAGGCACCAGACTTACAAGCCTGTACACCCCCAGATCTCCTCTCAGATCCTTTAAACTGGGTATCTTGTTTCCAAAGCTGATGTCCATAGGCACAAATCTCGATTTGAGATGCTGTGCATCAGAGTTAATAATTCAGCAGTTTCACCCTTGAGTTCCACTAGAGCTTCTGAGTGTCATTTGGACATAGTGCCTTGCTATTGCTAAGGCAGATCCCTCCTATTTGCTCCAGCAGAGGAACATCTCCTGCCTCTTCCACAGTGCAGGCAGATGACAAGAACTCATTTTGGCTCCTGATAGGACCTTGTCTTCTCTGAAGGCTCTTTTTGTATCATCTTCATCCACTGGCCTTGGGTTCTTGACAGGCTTGCTGCTCCAGATACATGTAAGGAGTGATTTCTTACTAATTTTTTTTTGTTTGTTCTACTTGGGCAATCATCTCATGTTTATGATCTGTTTTGATTTAGGTTTAATCTATTTTGACACTATATCTTTTCCAAGGGAAAAGTTTTCCTTGTAACTTGCCTTATTCCTGCTGTTTGATTGTGCCAGCTTCCTTTTCAACCTTTCTCAAGACATTCTTGATTGGTGATACAAATTTGTCATCCCTCCAAAACTATGTTTTTCCGCAACTGGCACCTGTAAGAACCTAACTGGTTTTGGTGTCCTTGCCAGCTTTGTCTTTGATCATCTTAGTCATTTTGGGGTTTTTTTGCTGAGCTTAGGTCTGTCAGATTCTGGGGGTTTGTGTACTTTTTGTTCCCACAGGGCAAGCTGTAGTCAATGTTGCAATGCAGTTCTCCAGTGCTAGGATTTAAGAGCAGGTTCTATGTGTGTAATGTTTGAACCATAATGAGGGTTGTTTCCCCTTTTACGTATCATCTGCTCAGTTGCCCCTTGTTATAGTTGTTGTTAACCTCTAAAAATGTTGTTTCTGCATCTTGATCCCATGTCACAATTCCCCAGCCAGCACGCAACCTAATTCATTCTTTCTTTTCCTTCCTTCATTTCAGAGAGTTAATATTTGTGTTCTCCTACTGTGCTGTTTATTGTATCCATTATAATTATTACAGGTGTTCATCCAAATCACTGTTTAAGTAATACTGTCTTTCTTTTCCAAGAAACCTGGATGAAGTCCTAACAAATACTGTATTGTCATGTGGTAACTTACCTATATTTGTATTACACTAATCCTAGCTTACAAGAAAAAAGGGTAATTGCAGCAACACTTTTGAGAGGCTGCCAGATAAATCCTATGATTAAGACACTCAGAAATGAAATCCGTTTGCTGGCAGCCGGATGTGGTGCTGGAAAATCTCTTCTAGGGGGTCTTTCTTGTCCCGACCACACTTTTGGTGTGTTAATGTCTGTTTTCAATATTCCACTGCCCTTGTTTTTGTGGACCTGGTGGTAGTGAGACCACCTCCGTAATGACACCATTCCTAAAATTTCAGTATTCTTAACATTCTCTGAAGGCTGATTTGCAAGGAAGGTTTTGGATGGCTTCTCCAAAGCACTTCAGGTTTAATACTCTGTCAGCAAAGTATTTGCTTAGGAGTGAGGTGGAGGGTAAATCTCATCCAGAAATGTAAGGTTTTGCAAGATGCTGTGAATTTTTGGTAGCTGGAGGAAGGATATTCAGCACCTGCTCCCTGCCCTGAGTTTGTGAGTTTCCATGTCTCATTTTAGGGTGCTGGTTTGTCTTTACAGTTCTGGTTGTCTTAGTATCCAAGAGACTGCCTTTCATCCTGTGCCCATATCAGTCCAGTCGAGACCAGTAAAGCCCCACAGGCTCTAGAAACCACTGCCAAGGTGTACATGTGACACAGTGAGATTAAATGCAAAGACCTTATAATTACGAACTTTAATTATCACATATCATTCAGAGCACTTAATGTCTGACTCATTCCTTTCTTTTTGCCCAGCATTTGAAAATTGCAGTGTGTATGTATATGCATTAGGAAGGAGAAATTATTCAAAGGGAGATAGAGTTTGTTATCTTAAACTTCTCTGGTTATAGGCAGATACATCAAGAATAACTTGAGAACATACATGGAGTTATTGCAACAATTCTGGAAATGTAAATAAAAAAGCCAACAAACAGGTTTTTGTGCAGTCTAATGTATCTTCAAAGCAAAATGATTCTGTTGGTGATTTTTTTTGTTATGTTCCTCGTTTTAGTAATTTCTATGTGTCTCAGTCTCTATGGAATTTTTTAGTAGATGAAGCTGCAGAGTATCACTGAGTTGCTGCTGAAATGCAAAGTGGGCAGACTGAATGCTCAATAACTGTTCAGTCCAGACTACAGAGTACTAATTTTGACTCAAACCATGCAGACAAGTAGCTCAGGACAGAGCTCATAATTGATCTCACCAGAGATCCTCCTATTTAATTTCTCTGTAAGCCAGGAACCTGTTCTGATACTTTCTTCCTGACTCCTCTGTGTGAACAAAGTCCATTTTGAATGATTCAGTTGCTTCTTCAGTTCATCTCTCTTCTCCCTGGAACTAAAGGCATGAGTTTGTCTCAGAAACAAAGCTTCTAGAGATTGTAGTCTGTGTATGGTGACAAGTAGAATACAGGGATGAGGATGTGCTTTACCCTCCAGGGATGTAGCAAGGTGAGTTCTGTTTCTCATTTTTCCTTTTCAAAGTGATATTTTTTGCATTCAGTTACTTAATCACGTTTCTTGAAGATAAAATACTTTCCCCATCTCTGCATCCCTTTCATTATCTTCCAAAATGCATGTCCTTTGGACCAAATACCATTTTGTAAAGAAGCCAGAGGAGACAGTCTGGCCAGCAGCCCACCAGTGTCCACAGATATCTAGATTTTCAGAAGCTCAATCCAGTCAACCACATCCTACTCACATAATTAATTTTCAGTCCTTTTAATTCTTCTTGCAAGTCCATTATTTTTTTTCTTTCATGTTCTATAAACATTCATTATCAAAATTGAATGGATGTTACCAATCATTTATGCTAGTCATCTTTTTGCCCTTTTTTTTCACCTTGCTCTACTTCCTTCAATGTTTGGAAAACTCTCAGTTTTTACCCTGTCTTATTATAATGTGTTATTTTACATACTTCTTTCTGCATTTTTCTTATGAGAAACCATCTAGCAATATTTATTATTTAATGACTGGTCAGTCAAGTGACAGGAGACTAAAAAAGGTGTAGGAGACAAAGTATAAGAGCAAATACAACCTGCTGGATCCAAGAGCCTGGGGGAGGAAGAGATAAGGCTGCTCAGCTCCACATCCCTGGGTCCCGCCAGCAGAGAGGCAGAAGCACACAGGGCACACCATGTACCTGATGATATTTATCAGCTCTTTTACATCTTGAGGATTATAACACATTTTTCTCAAAGAAAAGAAAAAGGCAAACCTAGAAAATCCTAGTATTTCAAAATAAGTTTATGCTTGTAAACAATAATCCAGAACTCAGGGAAACTACAGAAATTAATAGAATGGCATTTGGCATTCACAGCCTTTGTAGTCCAAGTGATGCTGACAGGGTCATGTTGACTTATTTCACTGGGTTTTGACCATGGCTATTCAGTGTTACTGCCTCTCATGTTCCAAACTGTCATGATTTGCCTGTAGAGTGTAACTACCAGTTTGGTGTTTATTAAGGAGTTTTCATGGTTACTGCCTGATGTCACTTGATACCAGTCATATCTCAGTGATACCTTAATATGCATTATGTTCATATGGATTCAGTGGATTCCTACTATGTAGCTTTCCAGCAGCTTAAACTTGCCAAGTCTTGTACACTGACCTTATAGGACTTAAATCAATTTGAGTTAGATTTGTGATCTACCACTCAGCAACAGAAGTTCTAACATGCATTTGAAGAGTGGGAACCTGAGTAGGCCCTGCCAAAGACATTCATGTGTGCTACATGTCCCTGCAATGAAAGAATTTTTCATTCCTTTCTACTACTGAATTTGCCAGGAAGATGGATACTAATTAATTCTAGAATGCTGTTTAAGGTGGTCAGAAATCTAAGGAGAATTTAGCTCCAGTGTCTTTCTGGCATGTGCCATAAAGCTATTTGGCATAGTGGAGTAAAATAACTGCTTAAAACCAAGTGGTTGAGACTAGAGAGAGAAATATAATTTGAATGTTTGAATGGAAGTCTTCATATCCTCCCCTGATAAGACAAACTTCATGTCTCCCATATGCCAACAGCATAAAATGTTGTTTATCCATTCATTGTATACCTTTCTTCTGTCACTTTTTGAGTTTGTAGAGTTTACATGTTCAGGAAGTTAAACCGATAGGAAAGGAGGATTACACTACTTCTATCATGTGTCACCAGTGTCTTTTACTCCTTAAACTTCAATTCATATTCAAATACTTGGGGATGTATGGTGTGTAATTGTGATGTTCATGGTGTATGGTTGGCATCAGAAGACAGGATCCTGGGTGACCAGGCAGGGAAGATCCACCTTTACCACATCACTGGGGATGTCTGCACAGGGGAATTGTGGCCCACACATGTTCCAGCCTTTGGAGTGCAGCCACTGGGAGGGAATCAAGAAAGCCTGTTCATAAGCAGTTTTGATAATTACTTCTCTCCTTTCATCTTCAAAACAGGAAATTAGTGTGGGAACACAAAGGAGTTAAGGTGGTAGAAGATACCTAGTAGTGGTAAAAAAGCATATTCTGAAATGAACTACTTTACAAATGGGAAAGCTGAGGCACAGAGAGATGACAACTGGAATTGCATCTACTGTGTAAGAGTGGAGGTTGATTATCTTGAACATACAATACTCTCTCAGTTTTCATTTCCACATTTTTGTTCCACCCACAGATTCATTGGGGAAATTACTAATAGCAAAGGCAGTCAAATCCATTATAATCTTATAAGTAGTGGAAGCTGAAAACACACTTTTGTATCAATGCACTTGTTTTTCCTTTGCTTTCAGACTTAGAATTACAGATTGCATTACAGATATTAGTTGTAGGTCCTTTGTGTAACTTTTAAAGATATGTTTCCAGGATAAGTTGCTGTATATTGTATTCCTGAACAATGCAAAATATTGTGGTCAAGTGTTCTTTTTTCTTGGGGTATTTTTGTATATGCTATTGAAGTCTTTGAATGCTCACATAGTGACTCACCTGCATCCTTTCAAAGAGTTTATCGCTAATCTCGGAAAATCATTACACCAAAGTTTGAATTAAAAAAAAAAAAAATGATAGCCCCATATAGAGCTGGAATCCAAATGTTTTTCTTTTTATCATTAAAAATGTCTTTTTACTCTTTTCCCTCGGATAAGATCAGGCTAACCTGAATGAATGGTCTCCAGGAGAGCTAAAGAAATTAAATGTTCATGAAAATTCATTGGAAAAGATAGCTGTACATGATCCTTCTAAGTAATCATGAATGATTCAAAGAAAAAAAAATATGATGAAAACCCCACCATGATGCTGCAGCAGTTAAAAAAGAGATAAAACCTGTGAGGGTGGGCAGGCTCTGGCACAGGGTGCCCTGAGAAGCTGTGGCTGCCCCATCCCTGCAAGTGCGCAAGGCCAGGTTGGATGGGGCTTGGAGCAACCTGGGATAGTGGAAGGTGTCCCTGCCCATGGCAGGGAGTGGAACAAGATGGTGTTTGTGGTCCATTCCAACCCAAACCATTCTATAATTCTGTTGTTCTCTGAAATTGCTATAATAATAATAATCAGTCACTCATCTCCATTTGAAATCATACAGGCAGTTCTGCTTGATAGGTTTGCATTAAAAAAAAGAATAGACAAAAATATCCAGTTTTAGAGAAATAAAAGTGTTTAGAAGTGAAAAAATGAGAGATTGAAAAGGCTGTGGTTCTTTAGAAAGGTCAAATAAGAAGGGGCTTAGTACAAAGTATATGCAAAGTGCTGTAAGGCACTGTAAGAGAGAAAATAGGGAACTACAGACACCCATTCAACTAGAATGGGGTTTAAGTTAAAAATAGTGGCACACAGCATAATAAACTCCCTGATGCATGTGCCATAGACTTAGCTGGGTGGGAAGAAAGGACTAGCCATTCAAAAGACCAATAACACATTAGTAGTTTTCAGGCAGAAGGAAGACTTTTTTTTTAAAAGCTCTTTACCTGTTTCTGTCAAAGTATATCTAAACTCTTAACAAGGATTAGAAAGAATTTCCTACCAAATCAGTGTACTGACTGCTACCTTAATTTCCCCCATGCTTGCTTCTGGCACTGGTCACTTAAGAGACTAGGTTTCCAGATGATGTTTATATTATCTTACATTATGTAGTGTTTTTGTTCCTAGCAAAACACCCCTATTCAGAGGGAGCTGGTGGAAAATGTGGACATGAAGTACTTTTATAAATGTTGGGGAACTAAACTGGAGGCACAAAATCTGATACAAATTCTGGGAGAAATATTCAAAAGACAATCTACTCTTTTCATTTTCTTCCCCCTTAATGGAAGGTACCTAAAGCACCAGCAAAACACAGACCAACTTCTTCTGTTTTGGTCGAATAACTGGTTCATATTTTCATAACATCCTGTAAGCAGTTCATTTAGACCAACAGGGAGAACTTCTGCTGTAACTATAGCTCATTCCTATCCCACATGTCATGTTGTAAAATTTGTTTTATCCGGTTTCAGAAATAACTTCTTCAACTGTGTCAAAAAACATATGGCAAGCATCACCCCCACACATCACAGTCTATTGTCATCACCCATTTGTGTCAAAGGGAATTAATACCCTAGGCACTCCTTAATCTTCACAATGGCCTGGAAGAAAATGCACCAGAAATACCGTCCTGCAGCTGTCTCTGCACATCCTCTACTTGTGAGATATGGGTTATTCTTCTCAACCAGAATATCAAAGTGCAAAAATAACCAAATTTGTGTTTTTGCAGGCCTCAGTGTTCCTTCTTATCTCTTTACTCTGTCAGGAAGCAGCAGTTTTTCCTCCTATCCCTGTATGGAATGATCAACTCAAAGAATGTTTTTGTTTTGTTTTGTAATGGAAATGAAAACTGATTCTTCATTACTTTTGTCCTCCTATTTGCCCCTGTAATGACAAACCTTATTTCTTGTGTGAGCAGCTACTTTCCACAGTGAAGACACACCTTAGATGAGGATTTGCCACCATTTTGTCACTACCTTGTCTCATTTACAAGTGAAATTCTGGATCCCTAACTGATTGTTTCTCCTAAGCTATTGCTAGTACTCTGTTTTATATTCTTTGTCTTGTTCTGCTCTGTCTTTCCTCTTGGCCTTTGTCCAGTAATACAGTTTGAGTTTCAGTGTGCTGAAAGGCATCTCATCCCAGAATAAGTCTTCAGTACTCCTCTAGGCCACTGAATTTTAAAAAATTCTTAATGTCCTATACTGTATTGGAATAA
This sequence comes from Pithys albifrons albifrons, assembly GCF_047495875.1. NCBI lineage: Eukaryota > Metazoa > Chordata > Aves > Passeriformes > Thamnophilidae > Pithys > Pithys albifrons. The sequence goes on from NC_092497.1 coordinate 54,275,406, forward strand.
ATATTCAGTTGAATAGCTATATTATATACATAGCTGGACACCCACCTTAGCAAATTATGTAAGCATGTGTTTGTCTCCTTTGCTATTCAGCAAGGCACTGAAGAATGCATTTAATATTAAACTTGTTTAGGTTCACTAAGGTCAAGCAGTTTGTTTAAGAGACATGACAAACAGAGGTGGATGGCTTGTTTTGAAGTTTGTTGCATGGGGGGAAAAAGGTTAAAAAAATGGACACTAATGAGGAATTTTTGAGTTGCAAATTGAAATACTTCACCTCTCACCAGACATGTTTAAATCTTGTCACTGAGGTTATTTATTTGGTTAGTTTTTTGTGGGGGTTTTTGTTGATGTTGTTGTTTTGGGGGTTTTTGTTTGTTTAGGGTTTGTTTGTAAGGAAGTGTATTTGGTAGAAACTGGAAATAGAATTGAGTAATGATATTTACCTTGAATTTCCTTGCATTTAGTTTTCTAGCAACTGAGCCTAGTTGTAAGCCACAGACAGTGAACTCCATAAAAGATTATTTTATGATTCATACAGGGTTTTTTCCATTTGACCATACAACTCCTCCTCAGGTGAACATGTACTGTGATCCATCCACTGGCATTGTAACTTGTCCTTGTATTAATTATAAGGAAATATAATAACATATATAATACATAACATAATATAAGGAAAAATTCTGCATATTATTTAAGAGGAATTAATGGTTAATTTTAAATTCTAATTACAGCTTTTGCATGAAATAACACACAGCATATTTCGTGTCAAGGCAATTATACACTTCAGAAATGTAACCTGAGACAAAAATACTGTAGGTGTTTTTTTTCTAATTTCCTACATCTATTGGAATATGGATGCCATCATTACTTTGCTAGTGTGACAATTATTTCTATATATGTAGAGTATTAGTGCACCTACTTCCATGTTCCAACAGGAAAGGAGGTGTTTTCTCTTTTTTACCAAAAAACCCCAGGTAAATGCTGAAAATGGCATTTAGGAAGGCAGAACTTGCCACACCACTCATTCCTTGATTCCTCATCAACAGGTGGATGAAGTGTCAACATCTCAACCATTTGGCAACTGGATGCAATTAAATGGTCTTGTCTATTCATGAAATATTACCATTGCTAAAATTTAGGCATTATTAAATGCATAGAAGATAGAAAGGCTGTCCCTAATAAGGTTATCTGAAAACTTATACTTTGCAGTACTTTGTGAATTGTGAATTAATAATCAAAACATTTTTCATACATTTGCATCTTCTCTTCAACTGGATTTCTGGTGATATTTCATTAATGTTTTTTTTAAATTAAAACCCCACAGTACTTCTATTTTCCCCAAAGAAAATTAATTGCTTTTCTTGAAGAAAGGAGGGTGACTTTAAAACATTATGTAATGTAATGATTTTATCACTAAGGACAATGAAATTAGAAAATAACTTTACATTAAAACTGTTATGTTAGCTACTAATACTCCACATAACATAGTCCTTACATTTCTGGAAAGTTATTACTATTTTTATAAAAAAATATTTTAGTGGCTGAATGAATATTCCTTTAAGATCACTGGCTCATGAATACAAATATGACTCAGTGAGAGTTCACAGTACAAATTTTGTTTTCTGTTTATCCAATATGCACAGGAAGGAAAGGTCAGGGCTAAAGGCAGAAAGTTTAGAATTCCAGGGTGAAAAGTTATGGTATGTTTTAAATTTTTGCAGTTGTTGCCATCCCTCTTTCTGTACTATCCAGTTGTACCAAAATTCTTTGTTTTAATCTGGATAATGTTGTATTTAACACTGAACATTTCATACATACCGTTGAAGGCACTCTTGATTTCTTCACCTGTGTTCTGACTTGGACATGGGTCAAATTTCAGTCCTATATTTTACCAGTCAGGTCATTCTGCAGATATTGAGGAAAAACACAGTGCTGAGAAAAATCTTTGATTCTTCCGAATAGTTTTTCCATTGTTTTGTGATGTGATTTTTTCTAACCAACATTTATGTTGTACTGCTTTTTTTAAATGTAATTGATAAAAATTGAATAATGCTTAGCTAATTTAGTATTTCAAACAAACAACCCCCGAAACACAACCCACAAAACAAGGTCAAAATGTGTTATCAATCTGTTTATTTTAGTTCTGCCCTGCCAGTGAAATATTGCAACCTCTATTCAAATTCTTGTCAGGTTTGGACACTGGTTTAGCAGTAAGACATCCTTTTGTTTTGTTCTGAATCTGATTAATGGGTCTGTAAGTTGATAACTTGATGCTAATTTTATCTTCCTAAGATTTGATTTCTAAATAGGAAATAGCATTTCTCCAAAATAGTGAATTTTCAGAAATACCTCTAGAAGTTCATCATAACAATGCCCTAGTTGAAACATATCCCAGTAATTTATAGGACCTGTCAATACATAAGGGAGGGTGAAGCATTAGCACTCTTGCATGAAAACTGTGATGAAAGGGCAAACTGGAAAAAACATCTATCTCTCTATCTCTCTATCTCTCTGTCTAGATCTATATCTACATCTACATCTACATCTATCTATCTATCTATCTATCTATCCATCCATCCATATCTATCTATCTATCTATCTATCTATCTATCTATCTATCTATCTATCTATCTATCTATCTATCAATCATACAGGAAGGTAGGTATTCTTTAATTAAATATGAATTAATTATGACAGTTACTCTGATTCACACAGTACTATTCTAGAAGATTACATATGTGCTCCTATATATTTGACAAAAATACTATAAGCCCCATAGCTAATTAGGTCCAATCATTTGCTGACTTCTTAATTTCACAAAAGAAATGCTGTATTTTGGTTTTTCTTGGCTGGTAAATACAGGAGTAACTACTTTGAATGTCAAATTACATCCAAAGATTTCAAGAGTGCAAACAACCCGCAGAGAACTAACTCAGATGCTTCCTCGGTGGTGTTCTGACTTGGGAAAGTATGCAGGGAAAATTCTTTCCTCTCCCTCTCACCATTCTTTTCCTGCCAGGATAAGGCTGTTCTTTTTCTTCATTTGCTTCCTCTCTCTCCCTCCCCACAGTATGAGCCAGGTCTTCCTTTTGCTCCCCGCCTCCAGGTTTACAGAGCCATCAGCATAAACATAACTTCTAGAAGGCAAAGAGCCTTTCCCTGTGAATAAATTTTCTGCTTTTATTCTTCATTTCTGCCCTACAGGACTAGCCTGAATGGGAACTGCCCAAGGACAGGAATAGAACAGCCTCTTCCAGAGCTACCTCCCAGTGCCAGCATCCTACAACCTGGCTGTGCCAAAGCACCTTGTCCTCCTCTTCTTATGGGAACAGTAGGAGGTTGCCTGCTCCCAGTATACAAAACACTGGATTAGCCATTTGAGTTAAAGGTTAACTCCAAGAGTTTTGCAATCCTATTCTCTGAGGAAAATCAGTTATTGTACTGCACAGAAGCCTCAGCTCACATGAAATGAATGAAGCCATTCAGCTCAGGTGCCTTGTCTTCCCTTAGTCAGCCTGAATGGTTGGGAATGCAATTGGCCTGGTCAAGTTCCAGTGACCTCCCCAAAGGGTCCTGTGGAGAGCAGATAGGTCAGCAAAGTGCTTAAAGTTTGCAAAATTAGGGAGCTGGCACACAACCCAAGAGGTATGTTGGTGCTACCATCAAAACTTGGGACAAGGATAGAAGTGGGCAGGTTTTTGTCAACCAGTCTGCAAGAATAGAGCTCTTCTACACAGGGCTCTACCACTGGGGAAATAAATCCTTTGCCTCTGGATGCAGCATGTTTGGGCTTCTTCTTGATTCTTTTCCTCTCTTGATAGGAAGCAGTAGAGTTATCACAGCCCTAGATGACCTAGAGAGGCAAATTTGACCAGGAAAGAGGTGCAATAGACTAAGACCGTGAGAACAATAATGGGCAGGGTGAGGAGGAAGGAAAACAGATTTTCAGAAGGTGTGTAATTGTAGCTTTGGAGTAAGACAAATCAACTGACCCAATGCCATTCATGATACATGTTTGCCTAATAAAACCTGCAACGGTAGATTTCCCACTGTCTCTCTCTCTCTCCTCTGGTGTTAACTGGCTTTGATGCTCTGCCCTTGGAGAGCTCATTTGAGCAGAGGTTTCTATCTGCCCTGCCCTCACACCACAAAGTTCTCCAGCCTCTCACATGAAAGCCTCATTGTTAGTGTTTGTTCTGCCTTTCCATATCTAGACAATCTTTCACCTAGCCAGGGCAGGTGTAATGTCAGGCTTATTCCATGCCAAAAGTGGCAGATACATGTTCCTGGATCAGTCTTTACATTCTTATCCAACTTGTCAATACATACGTAATATGTTTTCATGGATTTTTTTTTTAATCTGTACCACGAGCTGCAACATGTAAATGTTTGTGTCTGCAGTGAGTATGTACTTTTCAAGGGCATTTTTTGAAAAACAGGATAAGGCTTCTTGAAAGACTATCTCCTGGTTACACAAAAAGGGCAATTAATTTAATACTATTACTTACAACATAATGATAATATTTTGTGAATACTGTGGATTTTTAAAAGGCTGCTTTTGTCGTAGCAATATTCCATCTCCTGAAGAAAACATTCCACAGCATTTTCAGGGTTGCTCTCACATCTTCTTGCTTTTCAAAATATAACTTGTATTTTCTATAGGAAACATGAGGGAAAAGGTACTTCACAATGTGTCTTCCCCCTCGCAGGTGTAGAAACAAAGGTGACTTAACAGCGAAGGTGGAAGAGAAAATTTGTTCTGCTGTGACATGGCTTAGCTGACAGATGCTTAGTGATCCTAAAACTGGGGAGAAACCTGTGGCCTTCTTTAGATCAAGTCAGTTCAGAAAAGCTGAAGAAGTAAAACAAAAGCAGACTTGAGTTGTTGTCAGAACTTTCTGAAACTCAGTATTTGTTATCAAAACATTGTGTAAACCTTATAGCTCCACAGTTCCAGGTTTTGGCTTGGGCTCTGATTGCACTTGAATTGTTTCTGAGTGATCAAAAGAGAAATTAATAGAAGCCTAGTAAGAAAGTTCACTTCATGCTATTTACAGTCTAGTCTAATCTCAATACGTTCAGATAGCTACGATAAACATCCCTTTGAACTGAACCTCACCTATTACTGAAGGGTTACAGAACACAGAGGTCTATGAGAGCATTAAGTACAACTGCTGTCTCAGATCAATTAGTCTTCTGCATTTCTTAAGTGCTCACAAAGCATTTCACAAAACTTAGAGATCTACATATGCATCCATGTGTATATTCCCTAAATATTATAGGAAAACATCAGTTTTTTGCTTTGTTGAGAGTAGGGGATCTAAAAGAAGGGGCCTTACTGTCTTAGCTATGGAGAGGTTGGATAGGAAAGAGGGAGTTTTATGCTTTCCAAAGCAGGCATCTATTAATAGAAAACAGAGCCTGGAATATATCCTCCACTGTAGCTATAAGCAATTCAAAAACATAATTAACAAATATCCAGCGGATGTCATTTGTGTTCTAGGTTGTTAATGCCAGAAAGCTATTATTAGGGCTATGAAGTGCTTTGATAACTTGCCCTTTCAGGAATATAACCTTTTCCTTGGAGTTTGTGCTGTGGCTGCTAAGTTGTGGTGGAAATTAGACTAAAACAGTATCACCTACATTGTTGAAAGTTGCAAATCTACAGTAGGCAAACCCACCACTCACAGTGAAATGGACTGAAATATGTTGTGGGGCTGACTTTTTTTGTCTTTAAAATTTAAATTTTACCATCACGAGTAACTTTTAGCAAAACTGATTACTTTCAGTAGAGTAACCTCAAACTAAGTGCTGTATGAGTAATGTTAAAATCCCCAGAGGGAAAGAGATCAGCTTCTGTTTAATTTGTGGCATTTACATTCAGGTGATGTTAAACTCCGTGTCAGAATAACATTTGCTTTGAGGAACACACTTAAACTTACAATTTTTATATGTATTTAAATTCTGTTAGAACTGACTAGATGTTTTGTTGATCAGGAGTAGGATTGGTTGGTGCTAAAATGCTGACAAATGCTGAAGGACTTTGTTACACAGGAGGTTAAGTGACTCTGCACAAACAGTGACTTTAATAATAAGAAAACTGGAGATGGTGCCATCTTTTCCACACATTCATCCACTGATAAATATTTTCACATTTCTTTTCACCTGAGTGCTGAGTTTACTTGTTTTCTACTGAACATGTTAAAAATGGAACAAGCTATCACACATCCAAACAAACTCCTTACCTCTCAGGCAGATTTGTTGAGGTTTTATGTGCATTCTGCTGTGTTTTGAATCTTGGGTTAGATTTTCTTCATTGCTGTGATACAGATATGAGCAATTTGTTTGACATGTCTTGATAAATTCTTACATACTCCAGCAGAGCTTTGAGTTACAATGCAGTAGAAGTATTTCCTTGCACCATTGTATTTCATAATGCTGGACTATCTTTTCTGTGAGTCCAATTCCTATAAAGTGGATCACTGAATTTTGAAAGAGGTTTAAAAATATTTTTCTTATGCATATCAATACATTTACATTATTATTAAATAGCATTTTAATTATCACACATGATAAAGTTATGATTGTGTGGATTTTTGTAAAAACACTCAACATGCTGCACAGTGATTTTCATGTGGTGCAAAACGTTTAAATGACTTCTAACAACATTCACAAAGTGTTGTGTGACTACAAGGTAATGGAAATGTAGACACCAGGATGTGTGCATGGTTGTGTCAACTGGACATTACGCTGTGAGCCAGTAATTAAACATTTACAGAGGGAGACAAAAGAATGTACTTGGGCTGAGATCTTTCAAAGCAATGTTCAGGGTACTAAACTATTCAGGAGCTGCGCAGGAGTAGGGGAGTTAGAAACAATATTCATGTTTTGATAGTGATATTGGCAATAAAATGGTCTTAGAGTCCAAGATGGTTTCCTTGCAGCTGTATCATTTCAGTATCTGTCTTGTCTTTGAAAGTAGGAGCAAGTATTCTGAAAATTTGCCTGAGCAGTATTGTGTGGGGTTTTTATTCCTGTTGCAGTGACCCTTCCTAGGAGGATCAATCAGGTGTTAATCTGAACAAGTTGGATCTAAAGAAACACATCACAGGAGGTGTTGCTGAACATTTTTAAACTTAAAACTCACTTGGATTATGCCGACCTGTGTTGAATAAAAGGATAGAATGATTCTGGTCATTTAGAGTTTGTGCCAGTTTCATATCATTTCCACATTAACAAGTAAAATCATTCTTATGTGAGGATATGCAGGTCTGCATGCTGGAAAATTGCTTTCAGCCTGACATTTAGTAGGTGCAATGTTTTCAGAATGTCAGTTTTGCATAGCACAGAATTCTTGATCATCTCTGTGACAGGCTGGCTGCAAGCAGGACAACATGTACCTCTGAGAGCCTCCAAATGTACTTTGGATATAAAGCACTAAAAAAGCAACATTATACATTGCTATATATTTAATTTTGTACAATAATAAATGAGACCAAATGATAGGAGAGACTATTCTTTAGCCATTACTGGAACAAACGCAATTAATAAATAGATGAAGAGAGGCTGACATGCAGGTTATGACAGCAGTTTCAGGTTTTGTTCCCATCTTGCTCCAGCATAAAACCTCAGAAATACTCAGATACCTGTCCTTTACCATTTATTTTTTCTACCTTTTCACATTTAGAAACCACCGTGTGTCACTCCTTAACTAAAACATTGTGGAACACCCAACTTCTAACACTTCCAAGGCCCCTGAAGTGGATTGTTTAGGTAGGCTGAAAATGTACAATTCCTTAAGCCAACCTTCCTGGTGTTATCTGTCAAAATGTTCACAGAGGCTGGACCCCAGAGAACACATGGTGAGGCCAAAGGAAGAGAGCTCTATGGGGTTAAAGGCTGATGACAGGAGCTTCCAGTGGATTTAGTCTGGATGTTAACTGCACTGGACATTGCTGACTCTGTAGCCGAGTCTCATGGTGACCTTGTTCCTGAGGTTAGGATTAGGACTGCCCAGGAGCCTTCAGCCTAGCCACATGTGAGGGAGAGTGTTGTGGGTACCACAGCTGAACTATTCACAATAGGAGCCCCAGGCATCCTTTCCTTATCACAGGCACTCTTACCACATGTCTGGTAACTATTACTTAACAGTAGCATGAGAGAAGACAGGTTTCTAAAAGGTGAGAGACAGCAGAGGGCTCATGCAGAAAGCTCTTGGAATTTACGGAATACATGAGAGAAAGCCAGTGCAACCGAATGACAAGTACAGGGGTTTAGCAGGTCCAAACTAAGCTTCTTGAATGATTACCACCACCAGGAAAGGATTGAAGGCTGATTATCTTGAGAAAGAGACATGCCTATCAGCTGGCTGAATCAGATTAGTCATAAGCTCCTCTCCTAAGCTTTTCTTTCAAGCTCGTGCTCACTTTATCTTCTGAAAGACCATTCCTTTGAGAATCAGCTTCCCTAAGTGGCATGTAGGAACCTCAGCTCCAAAGGAAACATCAAAATGCCAATGCCTGAGTTTGTGCTGCGGGCTTGGGTTATCCTGATTCTGAACCACAATGTGGGATATAAGGGGATGGATTTAGAAAATAGTGTCTGAGTATCTGTGGCCAGGATTTTGAATAATAAAAAAGACTAAAGTGAAATTCTAAATGTGCACTCAAGCAGATTAACTACAAACCCACAAAATGTTAGCATTCTAGTTTCTAAAGTGGGGGGGGGGGGAGGGGGAAGGGGAAGACCATAAAAGTGCCACGTACCTAATTATCCTTTTTACAGGATATACTGATATACAAGACATGAGCAAAAAATCCTACCTAGTGTTCAGTGCCCTCTCAATTAATGCTTCTCTTTGGGATGTGACCACATTTACACAGTGCATACATCTAACTTGTATTGATTTGGGCCTGTTTCCCAATTCTTTTAGTAAGTCATGGGAAACATAAACAAGAAAGTATTTATACAAATCTGCAAGTGTTTCATGTTACACACATCCTCCAGTTATCTTTCTTCTCAGTAGTGTTCCAGACCTAAGGAAGAAAAGAAAAAGAAAAAAAAAAGAAATAAAATATAAAATTACTCTGACAAGTGCAAGGCAATGTGTAAATTGACCTGGAAACAGAATTGCTTGTAAAGTCTCATTAAAGCTGTAAAGCAGAAGAGGGAAAGCTACAGGGTAATAATAAGTGCATGGTGTTCTGCTTCTCAGAAGAGTGCACTGCCTTTTCCACAGCATCTAAACCCCTAGTATGTTGGAATAGATGTTCTATTTTAAAACACTAAGTAAATATTAAACTTCTACACTCTCTGTCTTATTGTTTGGCTTCTTTGACACTTGGCTGTAGCTCGTTGCAAGTTTCTCAGATGAAGTCACTTTGTAGGAAGATGGCAGATAGCTCCGAATAACAGAAACAATGAAAACTAGCAAAGACAGATGTTTCCTAAATGTTAGAGTGCTTGTCTCAGAGGGTAGCCTTAGGGATCAAGCAATGGTAGCAGTCGCCCGGCTACCACAAGGAAAACATTGCTGCTTTCCCTGGGTCAGCTGTGCTGAAGGAATCAGCCTTTCTCTTACTCTTGTCCTTTAAAAAGGGGGGAAACTGTGTCAGCACATGCTTTGTGATGGACTGAGAGGCCACGCTGGACTCGCTGCTGAGTCTCTTTCTCACTCATCTTACATGCCAGACCTCCTCTGAGAGGACTTTCTGTCTCTGTTAAATTCTCTGTTCTTTGAGTCTATGGATACATTTTAGTCATGCAGCCTTGAGTTTTTCCTTTGTTGTCTGGACAAGGTCATGAGTCAAAGTCATGATCAAATAATGTTTGCCTTTTTTTGTTATTGGTGAGAAAATAATTCTTTCAGTTAATGATTTACAAAGAAAAATAAAAGATAGAAAATGTATCAACTATGCAGGTTAACTTAATTACTAATTTGTGAATGCCTCTTGGAATTTCATCCATCTATCTAGGGCTCCCTTGAATACATGCTGCATTTAAGGCTCAAGATTTTTGTATTTTCTAATTATAATTACCTGATTTTGTGGTAGAAGGCTAATCCTAAAAACTAGGGGAAAAATATTTGAAACAACAGATTGAGAATAAGTAGGCTTTGTTCCTAGAATGGCTGGTGTCTTTAGGGGTCACCTTGAATTATCATTCATATGAGGGATTTCCAAAGCATCCCTTGATTTCACAAAGCCAACTAAAGACACTTAGGAACCATTTCTCCTGTGATAACTGAGGCTTCTGTGCACTTCAGTGGGGTATCAGAGCTCAACATAAGAAACTCAGCATCCTTGGACAGAAACACAGTAACAGAGAAACATGGGAACGCAAGACCAGAACTCAACATAGGAAAAGTGAATGGCATGTATCTCAAATGGGGCACTACCATTAAGCAAGGCTTTGATTTAAAAATGTTAATGTTCTCCTTTCTAATCCTTTCCAATATAGGCAGAATGGTCCCAATATTGCTCAGAAAAAAATAATTGTCTAGTAAGTGTACTCTGAAGATCTTCTGCATGTAGTTCTGAATGTTGTTAATGATAAATACCTTTTAAAAACAGTGTTTGGCCACAATATATTTTTTATTTTGTTTTGTTTTGTTTTGTTTGTTATTTGAGCTATTGACTTAAAGACTGATTTACTTGAATTGGGACAATACAGTATTATGTTTGTAAATTAGACTCATTCTGGCAAAATTTACTTCAGCAAAACTGACTTTTAACCAAAGCTCCAAGCACATACTTCTTCACCATCAAACTGTTATAGACTTAGTATCTGCAGCTTGAAAACAAGACCCCTTCCATAAGATATCAGTCAGGTGTACTAAATTTTGTTAGGAGATTTGAACTACAAAACAATGCTGATGAGGATTAAAGTATATCTCTCTGTTACAGGCAATTGTCCCAAATCAGGAACAGAACTCCTTTCTGTCTATGAATGCCAGTAAAATTTTCCAGGGAGCAAAATAAATTGGCTTGCTTTTTCTATTCTCAAGAAATATTTATAATCTAGTTTCACACCTGATTACTTTGGGATTATCTGCAAGAAGAGTGTGGCTCCAGTAACTAGAAATGCTCCTAAAATATTGTCACTTGGAAATAGAGAGAAATGTAACTTAAGGTTCTGTTGAAGTGTCAGAGGGTGGGATTTGTCACACCTAACTTTAGCCATCTACTTGTCTAGTTTCTCACAATATTCTAATGGAGAGAGATAAATTCTTTCGGCCACTTGAGGTGGAAATGTAAGACAGATGGGAAACGCCTGTCTTTTCATTAGGGGAGTCACCCAGATTTTGGATTTATGGAAGATATCTGACTTTCAAACATGTAAAATTAGTTGAGAGAAATCCTTCCCAAAATGCATACTCCAGAAATGGGAAAACCACACAAGAATTTGTTGGGGATTACAGGGAATTTACTATCACCTGACTATGAGACTACCAACTTAAGCAATAAATTAAATACAAAGCTGAGTCTATTCTTGAGGACAGAAGAACCATTAAGATTTTTTTCCTGTTTTCTTTTAAAAATACATTGAATTCAGCAGCTAACAGTGGAGTGCTTGAAAGGAACTGTATTAATGATAATTTTGTGATTGTTTTACTGTATTTATTCTTTCTGTGAATTTTTTGCATATGTAGTCAGGGGCTAGAGACAAAATGCAGTCAACATCTATCAGGCATCTGCCTTGGACTTCTGGCCCACATGGAAAAGGAACATCCTGGAAATGGTCTCACACAAGGATAAAAAGTCCTGCATTGCCTGGAAAAGGAAACAAGTCAGGTGTTGAAGTGTGATAAAACTGACACTTGGGCTGGGCACGGGAACTAGAAGAAAAAGGGAATGTTGAGGTACTGCTTCAGTTCATTGGCTGAAATTTATGAGGCTGTTAGCTCTGGCATGGAAAGGATGGGGATAACAATAAGAGCATTGTATAAGCTGAAAATATATTAACTTGTCTTGCTTTTCCTGTACCTTCTCAGTTCCTAACTCCAGAGTCATTCCAAAGAGCCTTTTGGATCTAGACAGGCTCCCCACAGCTTCTTCTGCTTGTTTCCTGCCTCTGAGTTTTTCTGAAATCCTGGCTTGCAGTCTGCTCTCCTCCTACACTTCCTTATGGCACTGTCTTAGCACTATCCAAAAATACATGTGTTCCATAAAGAAACCGCCTATTTGCTTGGAACTGGTACCAGTATCCTGAGTCTTGCTAGATAGTACCTTCAACTCATTAATTTCCTTCCAAAAGGGTTCTTTTCCAATGTAATGATCCAGGTTCAATGAGTCATTCTGATAGACAATTTAGCCCAAACTGTGCAGAACTGCAGAGTTTGGGCAGAACTGCAGAGTTCAGGCAGAACTGCATCTCTAGGTAACCTGTGGTTGTTTTTCTTTCCCCATGAATTGTTTCACGTGGATTTTCACTTGATTAAGACACCCAATGAAATTATAAGACCACTATATCACAGACACACTTGGAAGGTGTGATTTGAAACCAATCTAGTATACAGAGGTATCAGATTCTTTCCCTGCTTGCCAAATTTTAGCAGCACTTGGGGCTGCATATTCAGAGTCACAGTTAGGTTTGTGCACCACTTGCACCAGACTGAACTTCCTTATCCCAGTGTTCTATAATGCAGAAAGGCATTGGACAGAGATGCACATAAATTTAATTTGGAGTTATAGACTAGTCTTGAGCTTCTTATTTTTTCCTTCAGTTTCAGCCACTATCCTCCTCCTTCAGCATTATGCAGCAGACAGGCACACTAATACCTTTATTACATAACTGTTCAGAAATGCTCCCATTTCACAGGAAAGACGCATCTCATTCACACACCTTATGCAAACAAGATATAAATTGCTACTCAAGTGAGGACATGCAGCATTATGCCTGAAAAGGTTATTGAGGTGCAGTCGTCATGGCCCTTCCCTGCGCCAGATAGCAAAACCCTCCCTCTGGCTTGTTTTCCTCTCATTTTGGGATTGACAAAACACTGTTCCTTCATCACTAACAGGGAAGAGCTGTGCAATGAGAAACAACCCCTTTCTCCATGTTCAGGGTGGGGTTGACCCTGCTGAAGGTACCCTTATGCAGCAGATTTGGTGCCAGCTGGGCAGTTTTTAAAATGCCAACCCAAATGTCAGGAATCGCGTGAATAAGCGTGTGGGTGAGCTTAGCTCTTGTAAACGTTTATCATCACCTTTGCCACAGTCTGATGCAGCTGTAGAAATGCAGACTGAGGTGAACTATGGCTGATGCATGGGTTTGATATTTACAGAAATGTGTGTTCCTGCAGCTGGAGGCTTCGCACAGCTGCAGCACATAAGCATTCACCTCAGCTGCAGATCTGTAGTCAAAGCACAGGGTTTTTTCCCCCTTGGCTGCAGTTTGTGTCCTCTCAACAACCCTTTGAGAAATCAGTGATTGAAAGACCTCTGCTGACTGGTAAATTTGTGCAAAAGCTACCGAGGCAGAGGCAGATGAAATGATTAGCTTTTGACAAGACACTGGACTGTGATAATTTCCCTTTTAGTAATAGTTAAATAACAGGAACTGAAAGCAAATTGTATTCCCAGATTTTCAGACACTGAAATACTGTAATCTTTAATTACAGTTTGATAAGCACTATTCTCCAGAAGAGTACTAAAGCAATAAAAATTGTCTCAGCCAGCAGAGAAGTTTAATAGTAAACTATTAATAATAGTAAACAATTAATATTGGTTCAAGGACTGAATAGGCAAATTGAGAAGGGAGCCGTCTTCATTAGTAATTCACTATTCTTAGTAGTTCATTATTTCTGAGTTCCTTAGGTTCAATATTCTAAGCAAGTTTCCATATGCAGCAGAAGATGTACTGGTACTCTGTAACTTGAATTAATTAAAATTTAAATTAAAGTTTATTTAAATACATTTATTGAAAGAAAAGAAGAATTACACTGAGGTAGGAGTGGAGAGTAGACACAGCAGGTAAGGTGCTGACAGCTGCATTTCCCTACTCCTGAGCCATTCCCCCTCCCCCTGTCTAACCCTGGTACTTTTCCTGTAATGCTCCTCACTGCAGGGCAGCTTAGGAGTGTTTTGGCAGGGAACAGTCTGCTTATTCTCCCTGGAGACTGCACAGAGATCATAAATCCTTTTGGAGTTCTTAACCCTTATATGTAACTGACAGCTTTAATCTTCTGCTTTACTAAATTCAAGCAAGAGGCAGTGCAAGCACGCGGAGAGAAGGACACATGTTCGAATTACTGGGGAGCCAGTCACACACTTTCTGATGTTGTTATTTAATGTTTTTTTTCAAGCAGACTGTACCATGCACTGCAAGTGATCTGTTTGAGACACATCACTGTCATAGTTAGTAATTATGATAGAAATAGGTCACCGAACATTCTTTTGTTAAGGAATTTTTGTGTTTAATTGTGACTTCCACCCCCTTTTCCCTAAATTATAATTTTCTGTTACACTCCCTCCCTTCTTTCTTTTCTCTTGGCATAATTAGCACCTCTTTCATGCCTTCTACTGTTAAGAGTGAACCAGATGCCAATATTGATTGTTACATCAGAGTGACATATGAATGCCAACGACCTTCTTGCAGAAAGAAGGAAATGATGACCCACTAAGGCAACGAGTCAACAGTTTAGGTGACAGAACATTCTGTGCAAATATTTTTCCAGAAGTCTAAATACAAGAGAGAAATCTACCCTGGCACACCTTACTTCTCACTTAATCATTAGATTATGATAACATACCAATAAAGTTTTCACTGGCACAGCACTGCCCCACATTTATTTCAGAGCATTTTAGTACATGAGTGAACATTGCTTCTGCGTATAAGACAGAGAAAATAAATTGCATGTCCCAAGTGGAATACGATTTTATTTTTGCAGATAGGGAGAAGATTGATGTCTTGTGTCTTCTTGTCACAAAGCTGCAAGAACCATTTGTGGAAGACAGTGTAATGCTGACGTACAATGCTTGGGGTTTTTCCACTGTTTATCAGGCTTGTTGTTAGTATTTGACTGGCTGTGTGTTTCTGAAGATGACAGAACATTGTCTCCTTTTTGGTTTACAGGGTTTTTTCACCTCTTTTACATAAGGATTGCTTTCACAGCATGATTGCTTAAGGCAAGTGCTATCTGAATGTGTTTGAATGTATGCAATCATCAGAGCCATGTTTTGCAACTCTTTGTCAGAATCCAATAAATATACAGCAATTAAAAGGGAGATTATGACAATTTAGGAGGCGGGTAAACAAGTTTCAAGAAAGGACACTTTCCACACTTCAATATTTGCCAGACTAATTTTTAAAATAATCCAGCAGTTCATGAGCTGCTGTGAGGCTCAGTTGTGTGTTAGGCACTATAAAAGCATGTTTTATTCAGTTTGAAGATCTAGAAACAACATGTGGAAATTGGTACAGCGGTGATGAGGTTAGATGTCACAGTTTTACCACTGTCCCATGCTTCAAATGAAACCATACCCTCGAATGTAAACAAAACAAATACAAGCATCATGATGTTTAAACAACTCAAATTCATGAGTGTGAAGCTGTACTGGCAGTCAGTGGTACCTGATGAAGGAGCAGAAAGGGGTATAATTATAAAGCTCACCCTCCTAGGTACTGTACAGATCAACAATCAGATCAGAGAGTATGCTGAGTTGGAAGGGACCCACAAGGTTTATCATCCCTGGATTGCACCAGAGAAGCAAATAAAACATCTATTTCTGATTTTTAAAAATCTAGTAATGCAATGCTCCCAAGAATACTGAAGACATAGCAGACCATAGGGTTCTCCAGCTTTGATCCAAAACCTAAATTGTACCTTTTTTAGTGTTATTCAACATCTGATAGAGCTGTTAAGCCTTTTATACTGAGCACCCTTAGTGATCTCAGAGTTCAATTTACTTCTGGGTAACTGCCCCCACTTTTCACGTGGAGTTACTGACGAGGAATTGCCTGGCAGGTCCAGTGGTAGCTCAGTGGCAGCTCCAGGATGTGATAAGTATTTTAGGAACATTTCTTTCATATTCACCTAGTGCTTATATAAAAAGTTGAACTCTGGATTACAGAAACATGTGAGTAATGCACTATGTACCAGAATAGCAGCGATTTCCTATAATTTCTTAGTTTACTCAGTAATGTGTATCTGATTAGGAAGGTGACTCCTGTTTCAAGGTTTTTAAGCTGTTACTAGAAAAACAGTGTTGTATTACTTGCCACACATCAGGCTCCTGCGACACAAAGTCAACAGAATATCAGACAGTAACTCCAGAAAATGGGCAGGATTGTTAAGCTATAATTTATAAAAGACTATTCTTTACAGGTTGTATGTAGGAGGTTTGGATGTCATCCAGGATGACTCAGTTTGTAAGGCTTTTCTGAGTCTGTGACAACTGAAGTGTCATAAATATCAATTGTTATCATAACAAGCCAATGTTGTTTTTCAAAGTCTCTATTATGCCTTACAACATTTGTTTTACCTTAGGCAGCCCAAGTGTCCTTAAGATACTATTTCTTATTCTGTTGAACAGCTTACTGATAGAAGTCTTCGGTCAGGAATCTTGTTTACACAATGCCAACAGCATTGTAAATAATTAAATCAATCCTATTTCTTGTCCCCGAGAATCCTACCACTCTGGTTCCTCGGGCTTTCTGAAGGTGAATATGTTGCCCTCAGTTCACAGGGACTTTAAAAAAAAAAAAAAACAAAACCAAACAAACTAACTTCTCAGTAAGTGCCTTTTGATTCATGGAAGGAGGAGTACAGGAAAAGCATCTGAGAAGTTTTCCAACCCACATACACCACTTAAGGCGTTCAATCAAAAATAAAAAGTAGTAATTCCAGCAGGATGCTCTGTCTGGAGTGGGTGTGAAACAACAGGAACAATACCCTCTCAGTGGTGAATGGAGAGGGGGATGTCTTGGTGGGTTTGGTGTTGAATAATATGAAACCATCCTGAGTTACCAAGGCCAAAGTTAAACATCCTGCTGGTGAGGTGGGGATGGATGCAGCAGAGCTTGTAAAGTACCCGATAAAGGAACAAACAAATGATACTGCTGATAACACATCCAAAACTGGCCTGGAGGCATCTGATTGAGTCAGTGGCCATAAAATCACTAGAAAAGCCCAGTCCCACTTTTAATGGAAGAGTCTTCTAGCACATCCCTCCTTAGAGTGTGTGAGATTCCTCCCTTGAGTGGGGACAGTCCCTCAAAATGACCTCTCCGGACAGGGAAAGAGATTTGAACACAGTTATTGGTATGGGTGGGCTACACAGACCTCTGCTCGATACCTGGTTTTTGCTGGCTCCAGTATTATTGCTCCATTACAATTGCTTCAGTATAATTGCTTCAATAGATTTGATTCAATATTACTTCAAAAATAGCACACTATACTATACTATGCTATACTATACTGGCAATTATATCCACCTATAGTAAGTAATTCTGATTGAGATCTCGTAGTCTAATCATTATCATAATAAAAAATTATTTTTGTATATCCATAACTTGGTGTTATGGGATAAAATTTCTTTAAAGTTTTTTCAGCTTTCTGGATACACTGACATCACACAAGAGCAATTTCTTTATCATCATCTTACAGATATTTACCCCACCTGAACAATGACTGAAAAATTAAATGCCTGAATTTCACTTGGTTGAGCAGTGAGTCTGACGGAGTTACAAAACATGGAATTCCGTCCCTGAAATCCCTATTTAAGGACAGAATTTTTGAAAATTTGAATTAAAAAATAAATTCCCACTCAGTCTTTCAAGGTATAACCAAAATCACTTGTGAAACGGCTTAGATTGAAAATTGTGTTCCTTCATAACTGTGATGAATCTCACAGATTAAATGTACCTTGGAAATGGTCCACAAAGAGTGCATCTATGAAACTGTAAAAGTATTTTATGAAGCCAATGTTTAAACAAGTTGGTCTCATCTGTGCTGACCCAGAAATAACTATGTTTCAAGCCTGATCTATAATAAATGCTCATGTGGAACTGAGATAGACTGTAAAACACAAAACTCAACCTCACCCTTCCTCCCTCTGCTTTGTTTCAGGCAGGGATGTTTCTGGTGCACTCCCTGGGCTGGAAGGAAGCTGGAGTTTGTTTTTTGAGCTTTTGCCTTGAAATCTTTCTGTCCTTCCCCAGCTCCCTTTCCTCTTTCTCAATGCCATGTCTGAGAGGAGATGAGAAATTCAAAAGACTGGCAACTGACAGTGTCTGAAACCGGTGGTGTTTATGATAAAGGCCTGGCACTTTGTTTTCTCTCTGCTATGCCATATATCAACAGCCTTGGAGTCAGACATGCAACTGGTCTTAATATCTGATGTTGAAAAAAAAATGTTGTGATGACCTTCTGCATTGTAAGGACCTCAGAGGAATGTAAAAGAAACAAAACTGTTCAGCATGTATGAAACATGAATTTAAGACATCAGATGGGCTTTCCTGTAAGTTCATTGAGATGTTAATAGAGTAGTGCTGTTTATCTTTTGAACACTGCATATTCTGAACATCAGGATTCCAGCTCCTAGTTAGTTAGAGAAAAAAGATTTTTAACCATGTGTCCATTCAAAATACCAAATAATGCCAAATAAAATATCTTTTTCTGACTCTGGACGTGTAAATCTGTGTAGAGTGTCATAGAAATGGCAATCTTTGGAGAGAGATTTTAAATACTTTAGAAAACATCTAATGTTATCTTTGGTCTTCCTATGTTTAGCCTTGACACAAAAACAGTAAAAGTGGCCCACTAGACTTGCAGAGCATCTGAGGAGAGAATATGCCCTTAATGGTAACATTTTTCAGGTATTGCTGGTGCTTGGGATTGGCCATGCTAAGTACCACCATGGGCTGGGAGAATAAATCATGAGGCAAGAAAGGTTTAGATATAGATGAGCTAAGAAACAAGAAGTAGGAAAACCTGAACAAAACCATGTAAGTCACTTAAATCAAAGGTGATATTGTGGTACAATAACACACTGTAGCTTTGGAGCATCCCAAACACTGCAATTCCACAGTAACAGTGCACTTGACAGGTACCCCATCAGTGTGATCACCATGTTTAGGGATATCACCAAAGAGCCCTTCACTTTGTAAATGAGGGCAACATTTAGTTCAAGTCAAGTGTCTCAAGGTTTGGCACAGGTCATGTATTCTAGAAACTCCACAGCTCCTGTAACCGAAGGGCTTAAAATAAGAAAGAAAAGATTTTTTCAGTATAAGTATTTTCTGATTTTCGTTCTTTGGTTATTTTAGTGCAAATTAAATTTTCTCTCTCTTTTTTTTCTTTCTTTCTTTTTTTTTTTTTTTTGCAATTGAGTGTGGCAGAATAGGTAACTCTCAAGCTATAAAAATATGAAAATTGGAGGAAAAAATACAAGTAACCTGCTGCAAGTTCTCTCTCACAAAACTTTCCTCACTTTATAAAAGTTTCAAATGGAAACAGGAAACAAAAAGCTCTAAATACTACATTGTCTTCGGTGTGAGGAAAAGAACAATGGGATTAGACAGAAGGAAGCAAAGAGAGAAGGAAAATATAACTAACAACTTGTTTCTCATTAAATTTCAAAGACCTCCAATTTTTCAGTTTGAAAAATTTTTGTCAAACCATCCAGCTTCCTGAAAACTACAAAAAACAAACCTCCTTGTTTCCCGCCCTGGGTTTGATCAGATGGCATCTCAGACTTGTGCAACCCATTGTGTTCTCTGTAATGAAACCCACAGAGATGATATTCAGAAAGTTAATATGTCCAAGCAGTGAAGCCGCTGATTCCCATCCAAGAATTTAATCAGCAGGATGGATTTTTCTGAACTGTGATGTCTCCATGAATTAATTACTGCAATTCAAGATTCTTATGTGTTGTAAATGTGCTCTTTTATTTACAGGCTAAAGCAAAACAGTTTAGACCAGGACAGATGATTTGCTCTGCTGATCTGGGGCATGGTTAACCCGGGGTTTAGTCACTGAAAATAAATACCATGCTAATAACTTCCTGCACAGGAGGTCAGGAAGAATACCTAATTTTCTTTTTAGAGTCTAATATGTTAATTCCAGGAGCACAGTGCATTGTAGTCCTGAGAGAAAACGAAAGCAATAGTGAAACATGAAGCTACAACTGTTGTGAATCATGGATTCTCTTATTTTTCTGTCTTAATTTTGTGGAAAATTCATTTCTAGACTTACTTTCTCTTTAAAAAGCAGAAGAACAGTCTGAACCTAAGGGATTTTCACCTCTTCTAAATTTCATAATTTTTGCCAACTTCACAGATCTCTTTGGTTAACCTTTTTAATGAGAAATGAAACTGCCATGTTCCAGTCAACTTGCTGCAGTAATGTGAGAGTTAACTGCTAATGCATGTTGCAGGACTCACACAGTACTACTGTTAATAAGGGTTTTAACCCTGACCTCAATGTTTTCAGTCTTTTTTGTAACAAGAATGGATAAGAATCCATTAGTTATCTGTAAAACAGGTTAGTTCTTTTAACAGTTCCTGCTGACAAGAGAAGGTCTGTAATAGCTCTGCAATACAGATAATGCAGGTTATCATACGGGTAAAGTCTCCACAGACATGATTACTTTATATGGACAATATAGATAACAATATAAAGGTGCAACAAATAACAACTGAACTAATGACAAGTATATCAACTAATTATGATACTCAGCAGCTGGCTATATAACAACTGGATGTCACACTTTTTCTATGGCTTTTTTTCTTCTCTTCATAGTTCTGTGACTGCCTCATGTTAGACCAGAGGTTTTCAGTGGACAGACTGGTTTTTACTATGTTTGCACAACATGCAACAATATGAGAAATCAGTCCTTCTTGAAGTCTTCAAATACTGAAATAATATTAAAAAAACCCCATCAGTACAAGCAAAGATGTTTCAAGAAACTGTATTATGCTTATTCACATCATTAAAGCTACAATATAACTGTCCTATAGCCTCAGTACCATAGCTAAGCTGTACACAGTTGATGGGGGGATTAGCTCTCTTAAATTATTTTCTGGTTTTATGATTAAATTGGTAAAACAGAACATGCTCTTGATTCAAAAAGAAAGAAGAGAAATCTGGCACCTCTATGAACTAAGACTGAAATATCATTATAAATAGAAATTATTCCATTTCAAAGGAGATTTAAAGAAGAATTATTCTAAACTCTGTAGATTTTCACAAACAAAAGGGCAAAAATATTGGAACAACAAGGCCCTAAAATCAGACACTTGAGCTGACTTTGTCTGACAAACTTCACCTTGTGAGAGTTTAGAAGGTAAAATAAATTCTCTTTTTTGTGGAAGAGAAATTCCAACAGCACCTGACCTTTACAAAGAAAGCTGTACCCATTTTGCTCAATCCTATATCCTGAAAGTTCACATGGTGGTAAGAGCACCTTATTATGACTAAACTGTTGAATGTATTTGTTGATAAGCTGATTCTTTTCTTTCTTATCCTTCTCATTAATTAATTAATGAGACTTACTGTTTCAGCTACACTGCTGAAAGAACAAGATAATCCATGACATTTATTTAAGGAGGAGAATTAATGAAGTACTTGGCTTAAACAGGTATTTCAGAGACCAGGACTTCAGCTCTGTGCAATTGCATTTGCATCCAGGTGTAGACAAAAATATAACTTAAAAATTTTCCAGGATTTTTGAATTAGAGGTTAAAGTTTATGCAAATGTATTCAAAATTAATTGTAAAATAATTTGCATTGCTAGCAATCCATCAAGCATCAGACTGTCATAGTTTTCAAAGAAAGTCTATTAACTAGCAGAAATAATTTATAAATTTTATCCAAAGCTGAAGTGTCTGAGATCTAAAATGTTCATTCATACATTTCTTGAATGTATTTATTTATTCATTAAATCAATTATTTACATGTATGACTTACTGGATGTAGCCAAAGGTGGGCAACAAATCAAGAGAAAAAAAAAATCCAGGAAAATCCAAACAATTTCACATTCATGGTACACGAATGTCACCTTGAATAATTAGATGGGATGCAGTGCTGGCCATGTCCCACTTCCCCAGATGCTGTTCATTTCTGCCAGTGTGACTGTGGCAAGGTAGGCAGGGCATATGTAAAAGGAAAGTCCAAGTGGGGATAGTAGGGAGATGATTGTTGCTGCTGTGGTTGTTTCTTGCTTAGTCAGTTCCTGGATAATCAATCATTTTGCGAGCAATCCTGTCAGTGGGGGTAATCCAGCTAGGGATAAAAGTATTAGTATAAGGGTGGCTGTTAATGAAGGGATTTTTTGTTCATGAAGTTGTTATTGTAGTTAACTTCAAGCTTTTGGTTGCATTGAGGGTGAGAAAAATGGGGGCAGTTATCAGGCAGCTTAAGTATAAGATGAGTAGAGTGAGTTTAGGGCTGTACACAAGAATGATAGTTATTTAGCCTAGATGGAAGATGGAAAAACAAGCTGGGATTTTAGTCCAGCTCAGCCACCTCGGGCTGCTGAGGCAATGGCTATGAGGGTCAGTGGGGTGGGATTGAGTGAGAGGGATGTGAGGAGGAATAGCGTGGTTGGTGGGAATTTAATGGTGGTTTGTTGTAGAAGGCCATCAGTTAAAGATGCACCTTGACAGACTTCTGGGACTCAAAGTGGAATGGGATTAGTCCTAGATTGATTGAGATAGCTGCTGTAAGGAGCAGGCATGATGTGGGGAGGGTGAGCTGGCTGATATCTCAATGCCCAGTATATCATGCATTAGTCATGCTAGAGAATAGTAGTGGTGCTGAGGAAGTTGCTTGGACTAGGAAGTATTTGGTTGCAGCTTTGATGGCTTGTGGGTGATGAGATTTTGAGATAAGGGGTAGGATGGCTAGAGTGTTCATTTTTAATCCAGCCCATGCTATTGTTCAGTGGCTGCTTGAGATTGTGATGGTTGTTCCTATGAATGAGTTTATGATAGAGATTAATTTGGCTTGGGGGTTCATTAGTAGGGGAAGGGGTTAAACCATTGTTTTCAGGGTATGGACCCAATAGCTTTTTTAGCTGACCCCACTTGGGTAGATAATACTGTAAGGGAAGTATGAAGGGTTTGATGCCTTCTGTGTAGGTTCGACTCCTACTTTTCTAAGTATATGAAATGAGAGGATTGGTATACCTCTATGTTCACTTTATCATAGT
Source organism: Pithys albifrons albifrons (assembly GCF_047495875.1). NCBI lineage: Eukaryota > Metazoa > Chordata > Aves > Passeriformes > Thamnophilidae > Pithys > Pithys albifrons. The sequence continues at coordinate 54,298,559 of NC_092497.1, forward strand.
GATCCTTGGGACTCAGGCACATTTCCTTAGGGGTCTTAGCTGGGGGGTTGTGATGGGTTTGATCCATGGCTTCCTTAGTAACCAGGTGTAACTAGTCTGAACTTTAAAACCTAAATTTAGGCCCACCTGGCTAAACCCATAACAGGGGTAAACCTGTGTGGCAGATTGTTGGGCTGGTGTGCCATAGGCATGGTGACAGTGTTAAGGGCAGGGAGTTTTTTCAGAGGAGGTGCATGAGATGGTCATAGTGGAATCGATGGTATGTGGCACAGACTCAAAGGAAGCCCATAGAGAGGAGCAGGTTTTTTGTGGCTAGGATTGAGGGAAAGAGTTCTTGGGGTAGGCTTAGTGAGCTAGGATTGAAAAATAGAATGGCAGTGAGTGTATTTATGAGCATAATATTTGCATTGATGCCTAAGGATTTTAGTGTGTTTTCGTAGATTTTTAGAATCATGTAAGTTCCACAGATTCTTCTACATTGTTCACATCCTAAAGTCAGTTACTAAAGCTATTTCTCACAGATTTGGGAGCTTTCTCATGCCCTGCCAAGGCCATGGTGTTTATGAGAAGCCATCTGTAGATAGAGTGAAGAGAAAACACAAGAAGAAGGCCTGGAGGTCCTGAGAGATATCCAAGGGGCAGTTCTGAGGACCCCTATGGGAGGGGTACAGAGGGAAATGAAGATCATGGTTTGTTATCAATATCTCAAATGTAAATTACTGGAGAAGATAAAAAATTGTAACATTCCTGGTCATGGGGGCAGACCTTCTGGTGTGCACCTTGGAAGCTTTTAATAAAGGTAAGCTGTATATCTTTCTCCATTAAAACTATTTCCAAATGTCTATTTTCAGAGGAATAGGCATCAGCATATTCAGCTAGGAAGAACAGTGGAATGGTCCTGCAGAGTACTCTACATTAAACCCAGAGACTAGTTCAGATTCACCTTCTGTAAGGTTGAATGGGGCTCGGTTTGCCTTGACAAGTGTAGAAATATCATATCATTGCCAGGGGTCAGGAGGAGTAGTACAGGTATGGGGGTTCTTGAGTTATGACGAGGGTGTTGATGGCATAGTTTCAGCTTAAAATGATTACAGATAAAAGGATGATGGCCAGTTTTACTTCACAGGAGATGGTCTGTGCGACTGATCATAGGGTGCCAAGTAGGGAGTATTTGGAGTTGAAGGCTCAGCCAGATCACAGAATTGAGTAGACTGCTGGCTTGACAGGGCTACTAGAAAGAGTATTCCCAGGTTTAAGTCAGTTAGGGAGAAAGGAAGGGGGGGTGGGGTTCAGATTGTGATTGCTATGAGGAGGGCTAGAATTGGTGTCATGATAAAAAGGGATGGGGATAAGGTAGATGGATGGATAGGATCTTTAATTAATAGTTTTATTCTGTCAGGCTCTGGGACCTGCTCTGCACTAAATTTCAGCAGTGACTGTTGCTGTCAAAGTGAACAGCTTACTTTCCAATGACCTATAATAAGCTAAACATTCTGAAAAAAAGGTATTTTATAGTATTTTATAAATACTATAAAACTGTCAATTCTGAATTAATTTTAAGTTTAATGTTTTCCCAGCCTCCTCCCCAGTTAAGAAAATTGCCAGCTAACTTCATAGTTGTTATTGAGCAACATTTTCAAACAATCAAGGTGCAGATAATAAGTGCTTAGAGTTGAAATAGACATATTAAAAACTTATGAGAGCAAATAGACATGGGACATTGGAGGGTGATTAAATCATGTTGAAAGAAGTCCTAAAATCATGAGACCACAGAGAAAAATCTAGGAGGAAATTAATCCTTCTGTATGTATAATGTAAATACCAATGATGAAGAGTAAATAATGCACAAGGTCTTACACCAAATGATTGCATAACACTCATTACTGGCTGGTGATTTATTTTGTGGTAGTTACACATTCTGAGGACTGCAAGAGAAGGGATTGAGCTGTTCTGATATAAAAATACCTGAAGTATTTTTTTCCATTAATAATATTTATAAGGGAACATAGAGTATCTAAAATATAGGTTACATACTTAAAATACTTCTCTGGAGCTTTGGAAAGACTGAGATAACCTAAGAAGAGTACAGAGAATCAATTAGGTCATTTTCTGCCTGTTTTGTCAAATCATTGTCTGGGACTATCACACAATCGAAGATGTGTCTGTCAAAGTTAGAGGTATTTTTAGTCAAGAGCAACACTGGATTTAAACATGCATTTTGGGGAGCAACAGCAAATATAATAATAACAACTTAACCTAAGTAGGCTTATGTTTAAAAAAAAACCAAAACAGTGAACCAACAACTACCACCCTCCCCTCGAAAAAAAAAAGGCTCAAAAAAGATCTATTAATCATCTGTATAGAGAAATGGATTGTTCTTTAAAGCCTGGACTGCCATCCGGGCTGGCTTTTTTACTGCTGACATATGTGAACCTGAGAATTACAATAAAAATAAGTTATGGGTTCCATATAAAAAAAGGCCTCAGTAAATGAGATTTGATTTTTGCTTCTTTTTTCAAGGAAATCACCACCTTTTCAAAGAGATTGACAGTAATGATATAGAGCTGTGGATGCTGGTGCTCTCTTGGGGGTAAGAGAAGGAGATCAATTCCCCAATTGATTTGAGCTAATAGATTTGTGGTCTGTGGAGCTGTAAGATGACCTGCTAAAATGGAAATAAAGATGTCAGACCAGGTCTGATTAATCTTAAATTTTTAAAGCAAATTACCACAGTTTAGTTGAAAATTATCCACACCCTTTTCTAACTTTCAAATCTTGAAAAGCCTTTACGAGCACCTGCTTGGCATGAAAAATCCTGTGCACAGAGAACTGACCAACTTCTCTGGAGGGCAGTAATGACTGTATTGCCACTACGCCAGAAAAACTTGCCCATATGAATCAAGGTGAGGGGTTTTATCTGAATTAGACCCCCTGGAAAAATGAGCCCTTTCCCTCTGGGTTCATGTTCTTGGAATCATAGGATCACTGAGGTTGGAAAAACCCTTAGGATCATGGAGTCCCGTCACTGACCCAGCACTACCAAGTCCACCACTAACCCAAGACCCCAAGTGCCACATCTGCATGTCTTTTAAATCCCACTAGGAACGGTAACTCCAACCACTTCCCTGGGCAGCCTCTTCGAATACTGGACATCTCTGGGTGAAGAAATTTTTCCTAATATCCAATCTAAGCCTCCCCTAGTCAAATTCAGGACATTTCCTGTCCCCTGTTCCCTGGAGCAGAGACCGACCTCCCCCAGCTCCCCCCTCCTGGCAGGGATTGCAGAGCCAGAAGGTCCCCCCTGAGCCTCCTTGTCTCCAGCTGAGCCCCCCACCAGGTCCCTCAGCCACTCCTGCTGCTCCAGCCCCTTCCCAGCCCAGCTCCCTGCCCTGCAAAGCTCCAGCCTCTGTCCCTGGGGTTCCCAGAGCTGCCCTCAGGACTCGAGGGGTGGTTTCAGCCATGCCCAGCACAGGGTCAGTGCCTGCCCTGGGGCTGTGACACCCCATGGCTGGCACAGCCCAAGGGCCATTGGCCTCCTGCCCACCTGGGCACCCCTGGACACCCCTGGGCTTATGTTCAGACACTGTCAGCCAGTACCCATGGGTCCTTTTTCCAGCTTTCCAATTACTTGTTCTCCAGCCTGGAGTGTTCTGTAGGGTTGCTGTGACACAGGGTCAGGAACCAGTACTTCCCCTTGTTGTCCCTCACACCTCTGGCCTCATCCCAAGGACCCAGCCTGTCCAGATCTCTCTGCAGAGCCTTCCTGTCCTCCAGAGAGTCAACACTCAGTATCATCTTCAAGCTTACATCTTATAAGCGAGAATTTTCACTTGTTTAGCAAAAAAAAGAAACTCTCCATAGTATTTCTCTGCCCTTCATCCACATCACATTTCTGACTAACATGCAACTTTTATAATTTGGTCCTAGCAAGAGTCTCACAGACTCTTTAATATCTCTTGGATACCAAAGGAAAGACATGCAGAAAGGCATCCATCTCATTGCTGCATGAAAATAGCAAGTCATCCCAAAAGAATATACCAGATGATGCTATTGAAACCTTGTTTTCCTCAACTATAAAGCCATTTCTTTGAATTATCAAAGTTTTAAAATAGTACTCAGTGATTGCTTGCCCTGATATCTTCCTTATTCTCTCCATGAACATTTTGGATTTTTCTGAGCACACAAAACTGTAGTTACCACATGCTAACTATCCTGTTATTCTGCTTATCATATGAAAATCCATTCTGCATTGCATATGAAAAGCTCCTGAAGCAGCTTTCAAAAACCTTTTTTGTGCAGTGCTATTGACATTTCCAAAGAATTTCAGGAGCAGAGCGAATTGCTTATTCAAATTCTATTTGTTGTATGCATCAAGGAGCCTTTAACATACAGAAAAAGCTGAACCATTTCTCTCCTTTGCCCATTGGGGCCTAGCACTAGAAGTTTAAGACAAAGTTGGTATGCAGCTAAGAAGGAAGTTAGGAATTTGTGATTTGTAGCTCCTATTGATACATTTCCCCTTCCTTCCTCCAGCTAAAAAAAAAAAAAAAAACCAACAAAACCAAAAACAAAACACTTTGGACATTTTTTCAGATGCCTGTAAGATAGCTATTTTTTCCTGAGAATCCTGACTCATTTCCTATCTTCCTGTAAATAATTTTCCCCAAGAATTTGTCATCCACTATTTTCCCTACTAACAAATCTTCAGTCTGTTTACATTCAGAAATACTGCAATATATTAAGGCTTGAAAGCAAAGAGATCATTAACTCAGTGATTCTTTGCAAAGTACTTTATTCCATATGCCTTTCTGAAACTGAGTGATTTAGTCCTGGAAAAGTAACATCCTTAATTATTTCATTATACACCAAGATAAGGATTCTGTCTGCTCACTTGGCTTAGTGCCAACACTGTCAGAAAGGAAATGATAGAAAATAAGAGCCTGCACTGTGAGGTTTAGCTAAGGTCATGGATGTATTAAGAACACATATTCCATGGCTGTCCACATGAAATAGAAGATAAGCACAGCTTTGGTTATAAGTGTGTATATATATATATATAATTTTTTTAAGGAAGTGGATGCTTAGAGGGTGATCATATTTCATCTGGAGATGTGAAGCATTGTGTTTTACTCCATTTTGAAAGGAAAATGCATTAGTACAGGAAATTTTCTGCAGAGGAATACACATGTTGGCAATATTTCTCTTTTGTGACAAATACCTGTCATAACCCTTGTTATGTATTTTGGAAAATTGCACATGGAAAACAGCTTTTATAAACAGAGAGTAAGCAAAAAGCAAAATACTACATGTTCTGTCATTTGTATTTCAGTTCCCTGGGTTATGCTTAGAAAAAACTACTCCAGAGAAGTTAGTTCCATACCCAACATCACACCATATCTCATTTATTGCCTTGACTTCTGCTCTGTATCAAAACCCCTGCTATTGTAGCAGCAATTTTAACCTAATACAAGCATTAAGTCACTGGAGGAAACAATCCCAGTTCACACACAATAGCAATTCTGAATTTTCTTTAAGTTACCCTGAAAATTGGTTTTACTTCTCTTGTTTCCTGAATGGGCCTAAAAAACAAGGTGGCTCTGGAGCAGCTTCTTTCATCCTAGGATATGTTTTCACCATATGTTGGGAAGTGGTCCTTAGTAGAGACCTCATTTAAAATACATGACAGATTTCCTTGCAGCACAGGTACTTAAAAGTAACTTCTTTAAACTAGAAATATAAAAAAAAAAAGTCAAATCAACCTTAGAGTTATAAAGAGAAGGGTCCTTATTTTTTACATGTCTCTTTGTTTATCTTGTTTTTGAAATTACTTGTGAGTGGCTGATCCTAAATCCACGCAGAATAAATCTGATAAATCTGATTAATTCAGAAGATAATACGACTTAAATAAAACACAAGTGCAGATTGCCAGCAATGCCATTAGTTTTAGAAAAAGCATCTCTAAAACATGGATGTTTGCAAACGAGCAAACTGAACCCACTTCTGTAACTACCAATTTATTTCAAATTATTAATATGAAGTCACACATTCTGATATACTTTTTATGATGCAGGACTATTAGAGATGTTATTCTGTATTTAAAGTAGGGTGACAATGGTGATTAGAGAGGTCAGAAATACCAACATGATTCACCTGAATTAGAAAAATCCTACACTTTATATCTGCCTCAAACATGATTTAATTTCCCTGATATGCAGCAGCTGTTGATTTAAAAAAGAAAAACAAAACAAAAAACAAAAAAAACCCCAACAAACCAGGCTCAGCACAGCTACAATCATAACAAACAATGACCTTGGCTTATATCTCATAGCCATGGCAGCAACTGAAAGGACTCTTCCCACAGTATTTAAGGAGGGGTGGGGGTTTTAATCGCAGTTTCCCATGACTGGGTGTCTCAACAAGTGAGCAAGGCTGAAACAAAGAGTTCTGCAGCAAAGGAGGTTATTTCAAGGCACAAAAAATATTGTGATCACACCATAGGAATTTTGCCTCTGTCCTGTAGGGAATGTGCCTGCCCAAGAGGCTCAGCTCCTTTTGGAATCATAAAACTGTGCCCATGAATGGTGGCAAATTTTACTTTATTTATATATATGTAATGTTTGTCAAAGGAAAAGAACAATCTGTTTGTGAGAAGGTTTTTCAGTGTTTCCTGTTGGTTTGAACAGGATTGTCAAGTCAAAGTCAAAACTGGAGCTTCATCTCAGTCTGGATATTTCTTTGTGCCCTTTGCATTAGATGTAGGAGCGCTACAACTATCTACTTACAGGAAGGTAGAAAAAAAATAATTAGTCTCTTTCAAAACCCCAAAAGTGTGAGGAGGCTCCTCTGGCTTTGCCCCTGGCAGGTTAAGTGAATGGCTCAATCATTTTAAGTCAGTTAGGTGGTGAATTTTTTCTCATATCCTCAGGAAATGCACAAAGCACAAGCACAGTGTGAGAAGCCTGATTACCATGTTCATAGTTGATGAAAAATAATTTTAAAGAAGGCAAAATAGCAGCGGGGGAGCTGCACAGAAGTTTACATAACATTAAATATGGAATTTATTTATTTTCTAAAAGATCTGTTTATTTCGGTTCTAAAAGATACTGCTGGCCAGGAAAGAAAATTTTCAGGGCAATGTACAGTTGAGCCAGAATACTGCACATACCACAGGTTAGCACAGGTGCTGAAGTGCACAGGTTGTGCTTGAAATATCTAGACCCTCTCTACTCACCTTGGACTTAGTTTCAGAAGTCTTTCCTTAGCTTTTGGCAGGGAAGCTCAGAAGGAATCTGTCTCATTTCCACCTTTACACTCCATAGGTGGTGGTGTGTGTATGGGAGGTGCTGAAGGATCCATGATGTAAACCACCTCACTTTCTTATTTTTCCACCCTATTTAGTCCAGCTCTCAGGCTTTCCTCTTTCCAATAGATCCAGGGCTCCATGGAATCAACCAGCTGGGATGAAAATCAGCAACACACAGAGCTTTTCTACTGGCAGGTTGCTCTGTCACACAGCTCATTGTAAAGCTGCTCACTCAATCCTGCTGGCAGAGTAAATTATTAGGATCACAATAAATACTGAGTTTAATTCCACAGTAGCCTCTCAAACTGCTTTCCTCCAGACTGGAAGGAATGGAAGCTGCCAGCAAGAAGCAAGGAGATAAGTTCCGGCTACACTCTCCGTGCAAACAGGAGAAAACCTGCTATGTAATATGTACCACATATGGCTGCTTACATGGAGTCCTTTAAATGATCCCCTAAATTATGCAAAAATAAGTATGCTAAAGAAATTTTACTTGATTTGTTGTGAAGGGAAGCTCTTACCTAATTGGTTGTTCTTGTGTGCAGGGTTTACTTCACTGATTTTGTGAGATAAGCACAAAGCAGTCAAATATAGAGTACCATTGGCGAAGCAGAATGGAGGAGAGAAATGGGGACTTGCCTGTTATTCTGAGGGATAAAGTTGGATGTTGCCAAAGGACTGCAGTGAATTAACTCTGCGCTATTGGGAATCCCTCCTGTTTGTGAGAGTGTGTTACTTAGCACACCTGCAGTGACAGACCACAGCAATCACTGTGGTAAATGCAGGGATACCTGTATAAGTTTAAAAAAAATCAGTGTCAGTGTTGTCATTTCAAAATGTGCAGAAAATCCACAAAATTACTGGAGTAATAAAGCAAATGGGGGCCAACGCTGGATACTTTAAATAAGAACAGAGGACACCAGCATCACTTAGTGATAGTACTTTCTCAGAAAAGACACAGCCTTCAGTAATTGCCACTCCAAGCTTTTAATTGCTCCTGCTGGATTGTTTTTCCATTAGATTTTTATGGTCACTTTATGAGTACATGACAACTTTTATCTTTCCTTTTTGTTGACCTGAACCTGCAAGACCACAGATTTGTTGGATGTGTTATTAGATGTTTCCTGATTCTTGTATTTGAAAGGCAATCAACTCATTGCATTTCCCCTGTCCCAAGCGCTTTATTTTTATGGAGTGCTGTCTGGGCCTTTTTCAGCCTTTTCCAAAGAGAGGAGCTCTGGTGTATGTGTTCCCACCTTCATGCCACTCCTGTTCATGGATCACATGCTTCACTTGGATTTTGTGAACCTTTTCTTGTGCCACTGTTTTCCAAAATGAAGCACTCAGAGCTATGTACAGAATTCAGTGTGTGACAGCTCCTGGCTCACACTGTGGCACCACAATGTTTTTCATGAAAAATGGAGGGGATGGCACTGAGGGGAGTGGGCTAATAATACTAATTGTTTATTTTTAAACTCAGAGCTATGATACTAATTTCCTGGATTCTGACTGCCTGAGAATTTAATGAGTGGAGTAAGCTATGCCACTTGTAAACACTCTCCCTAAAAACTGGTTGTACAGCCAGTCTTGCAGAACTCAGCTAGTCAGGACTACACATTGTCAGTGGAACAAAGCTACTGTGAAAGCTAAATGAAAGGTCAAAGAATGTGGCTCCATTCCTTATTGGGAAATGCACAGCAAGTATGTAGTAAATGTTGTCAGCAGCTGGGGGTGGGTGGTCTCTTGAGAGTGGAAGCAGCACAGAAATTCCCATGCTATGGGCAAAGAAGGAAAAGAAGGAAGAGGGACCTATTGCTTTGCAAGAAAAGCAGCCAAGAGGGAAGTGTCTTTATTGACTTGTGTGTGATTGAACTGTGTAACACCAGTGACTGAAGCGAAAATAATTTTACATGTATTAGGGGTAAAGTGAGATCATTCATTCCAGGTACTGTAGTACCTCCACATCTCAAATATAACATATAGAAAACCCATAGCTCATTGAACTTCATGTGTGGAGAGGTTTACAGAGAGACAAGATGTCCTGAAAATTGCCAGACTGTAACTGCAGACCCACAAAGATGACAAGCAGGAATAACGTTCTCTATTGATGGGAGCTGTTTGCTTAATTAGCATTCCATCCACCATTGGGCAAAAATGTCAGTCTGAGCCTTTCTTCTTGTAAGAATTAAAAAAGTAATACTTAAGTATCATTCTGTATATTTCCATGTATTGCCACATTGTTTTAATTTGAAGAAATTATGATATACACGTTTCAGTGCATTTGTATTTGATAGTAGTTCTTAAGTACTTGGATGTTAAATCACCGCTCAAACACAGAGTTTTTGTTTTCTACATAATCTGCAAGAGGTAGCAATCCTACAAACCTCTTTGTTTTTCCCATGTATAGCCTGAAATGACCTGTTTGTTTAAACCAGTAAGCATGTGCAATAAATGTCAGAAAGAAATTAGTTTTGTTCTACCAAGAGGGATTATTACTTCCTGGAAGGATGTCCTTGAAAGCCAATACTGATATTTATCAAGGTGCTGGTATTTAAAGGTTTTAGAGGTATTTAAAGATTACATACCGACACAGAACTTGCAAACCCCCTGCACATCTAATTAATTTTAAGATGAATGTCAGTTTTCAAAGGCCCACTGAGGTGTTTGTCCACATCTGGAGTTATTTCAGGGACTTGAAAACAAAAATGCAACATCCTCAGGTGATAAATGTCTTGAAAGAAAAACAACAATAAAGCTGGGTAAAAGTATGGGTGGTGGAAGCTACTGCTTGGGTTATTCTGTTGTCATTTCTACAGAGGGATGTGCTTTTGTATACATGACAGTGAGCAAATTGCACTTGCAGAAAGTTATTGCAAACACTTGCCTCCAGAAGACCATTCAAACCCCTAAAACAAGTTGGAAATGGTCTAGGAGAGAGATCCTGTCATCATGACCTTTCTCTTGCATTTGGTCTTCTGTCCCATGAGATGAATCCAGCAAACAGAAAATAAAAAGGGAAAACTTTGTATCAGTTTCAAAATTCCTAAAATCAGGCCCTGATTCCTTTAATTAAAATACATAAAGGTGAAAAAATAATGTATATTAAAAAAATTCATACCAGCAAGAAGTGAGCAGGAATCCACTAATATGAATCTGTTTTTTTCATAGGATCAGACACAGGTTTGGATTGGAAAGGGTCTTCAGGTTCTCCTAGTTCCAACCACATTGTCATGGGCTGCAGCATCTTTCTGTCAGACCTGGTTGCTCAATTTTTCATACAAACAGATCCCTTTTTACACACATAAAAGTGATTATTAGGTCTCTTCTTCCTCCCTGTGTTGTCTTTGTTCTGTTTTCTCACAGCTGATACATGTTCATTACACCTTTCTTTAGATGGAACCAAAACATAGTGAAGTGCAAGGTTATTTGCATCCTTGTACAAACATATCCTTTCAGGGTCACATTCTTTAAAAATGAACAATTCTTTTATTCAAGGTTCAGGAAAAGCTTAATAATTTACTTTCTACATAGTTCTCACACTTTTCTGACAACTTATTTAGGACTTTAATATTAATGACAATGATAATTTTTCAACTCAGACAACAGACTCTAAGTTTTGGGGAGTCATATGTGCTTGTATGTCTCAACTGCTTGTCCCAAATATTTGGTTAGATATTTGGGAAATGATGCTCTCATTATCCTTAAGCAAAAAGAAGTAGTCAAGTTGTCATGAGCACTCTAATATTTTCCCAAGGTTAATGATAGGACACTCTCATTCTCACTCTTGCAAACATGTAGGAATGAAATTAATGAGAAAAACATTCCAATCACGAGCCAAGTATTGATGAACAGTGGGTTTTTTTCCCAAAACTATATTCATAGTTACACTGCTATAGTTTAGACCTACTGCCAAAGTATTTTGTGTTTGTGCAATTCTTTCATTTGATATTTTCTTCCTTAAAGTGTTGAAACTACATTAGTATGTTTGTATGTGTGGGATGATCTCATCTCACACTAAACATTTCTGAGGCAAATAGATATAGAAAAATTACTAAATGATTAAGAGAAGATTAAAAGAAAAATTGTTTATCCCAAATAGAGAAAACCTTATATCACGTGTTCAGCTGGTTATGTTTGTGAAATACAATAGTGGTAGAAATGCTCAGCTTAAATTTTATGTTTCTTATGAATATTTTTTGAAGATATTTGCTAAATGTCCCTCTTGGTTGACGTTTTTATTTTCTACAGGAATTATGGGGAGCAAGGGGTTTATTGTGTGGTTTTGTTTCCTGGGGGGGGGGGTGGGTTTTTTTGGTGTATGTGTTAACTAAACATTTAGCATAACCTGCTGAATTTTTAAAAAGTGAAGTAAAAATTACACTAGACTCTGTTGCAGAAGCAATTACAATCACAAACATACATCTAATTTTTAAATCATAGGAAAACCAGAATTAATATTTTTGCATTTACATACAATATTTCTTTCATGTAATTGCTCCAAATAGATTTCAAAGAATAAGTGATGCACCAAGGAATAAGTGATATTTAAGAGTACCAAATTCCTGGCAGGATCACATGCATTATATTGTGTACACAGGACAGCAACCTACAAGCAGTGTGATATGATGCTGCTTTGGATTCTCTGAACAAGCTCCATGCTTCTGGACTTGGTAACTAACTATATGAAAAAACAACTACAGCATTTGTATTCAAGTAGGCAATACAACCAACTTAGACTCTGTTTTGCATCAGAAAACACTTACAATAAAGGGTGTGAATACAAAAAAGCAATTGACTCAAAGCTCATTCAAGTCAAAGGGATTAGCAGTGATGCTTAAGCTCCTTGCTTCATCAGGACTTAGGTGATAAGTAGCAATAATCCATTCTAAAAATTTTAAATATTGCACTTTGGGATTTTTACAGGCTTGTTGTACAAAAACTACATAGTCTGTTCTGAACAGTTCCTCAACTCTCCTACAGCTGGCTAATTTCTGATGAGAAACATCAGGGCTTTCACAGCATGTCATGCCAGAGCTGTTTCTCCTGCTTCATGACTGCAGGTTACAGCCTTTGTTACCATGAGTATCTGAATGCAACTTTTGGCTTTGAAAATAATGATTTTTCACTACATAAGGACTGACTCTGAAACAGCTTTTACTGTGCTTTAAAAGTAAATTTACTTTGAATCTAGTTTATTGTGGATTTACTAAATTCTTACATGACCACAGTGTGTTTGTTCTGTGACTAACTGAAGTTATTCACTGCTTTATGCAAAGCTACGAAGCTTGATCATTATTATAGTTCATGAATTCATATTTTCTATCATAAGCTTAGTTATGCCTTCTCAGAAAATTGGTTTTCAAGCTCATGGATACTTTCAAATGCCTGGAAAGGCCAAATTGGATCAACATAAATATTTTACTTAAATAAATGTGAAACATTTAATTTGAAATTCACATCCCTTTGAAACACTAAGAAATACAGTAAGTAAATAATTATTTTGAAATTATTAATATAAATTTAAAATATGAAAATGGGTGTTTAGGTAATTTTTAACACTTTCCAACTTTTTTTTTTTTATTAAGAGATTGAAAGTGCTATGATTTGCTTAACAAAGAAGTTTCTGTCACAGCAGTTTTCTCTAGTGGAAAATCAATTATATCATTTTTCTATCAACCTTCACTTTGATGCTATACAGCATCAGCAACTTCTCAAAGTCCAGGGAGGACAATGGTCTTCATGGATATATCACCCCATGTCATGTGACAAAATTAAACTGTCACATGGATGGGGGACATTCAGTGTTTTAATATCTCTTAATGTCCTTCTTCATGCAACTCTTTTTCTGTGTCCTAAAACGATACAATGAACATTCTTCATTATGCTATGGTTAAATGGCTCATTAAATGGAATAAGTTATGGATCTTAAGGAAGCTTTATATCAGTAAAAAAAAAAAAATTAACTATAATGATGAGTGGCAGCTTCAGGCTCTAGGAGAGACTGCAGGGCAGACTGTAGGAGCCCCTAAATCATCTGGAGCCTGAGAAGCACAGGCTGCAGCTGAGATGAGAAAGGATTGCTCCCTGTGAAGATAAAAGCTGTTGTTACACTTTGCACAGAATGAATGAGATTTCACGTTGTAATGTTTTATACCGTGCCACCAAACAGTAGAAACAAGAACTGAAAGGCTTCCCTGAACCCACAAAACACCTTAGTTTGCAAGGAGTAACACTTTCCTCTGCCTCAAGCTGCTGATGAGCTGTGCTCAGGACTCTACCTCTGTCCACCCCGTGGGATTTAATCACTGAGGAAGAAGAGTGCTTAGACTGCAGCTCTGAACTGATCCACAACGTTTGTGAGGCTGTGGCTCAGCACATTGGCATTCTGTGAGGGGTCAGACACAGAGTGGTTCTGTGTTTATCCAAATTTCCCTTTCCATTTAAAAGAAAAAAATTTTCCCTCCCCAAGAGTTACTCCCACCATGGTGTCTGAACAAGGTAGAACTTTCATTGGTATTTCCACTTCCTTTTTTAGTCAACTATAGACACGAGAGAAAGTACTTTCTTGTGCTTTCACAGATTTGTACTCCCAACATCTGCAGGGAATTTGCCCACTTGACTGGAATTATCACACCACAGTTAGCCTAGACTGTCTTTTTAGTGTTGTGAACATTTATGAACTGTTAATGAAATGTGTTCTAGACAAATAAAAAGCAACAGCAACAAAACTTAGAAAACTCAGAGACACTTTCCGGGCTAATTTATTGCTTAGCAATAATTTTGCAATGAATTCAATAAACAGGACATACAAAGAGTAATGCAGAGTGTGGTATTTCTTCCTTTAAATGAAGTTGCTCAGTAACTTTGAACTGCACTATTTCTGTTTGTTTTTCTCTGCTTTCTCTAATGAGTGTGACTGCTGCATTCTTTCCAGTTTAACCGATACCGTGTCTCCCTCACTCAAGGTTATTCATACCTTGCTAATTACACAATTAAACTTATCGTTAAGGCTCAGCTCCCTGATTTGGCTTTGAAATTTGTCGGGTTTTATTCCTAAGTGATAGAACTAAGCAGGAAGAAGTCCTGTTTATTGCTGGGAAACATGCTGCTGTGTATTTTGCTTTTGGGAACTGTGTGGACGTTAGCTGATTTGATATCACATTATAAACTCGGTGGTTTCACTTAAGAAAGTTCCAGTTCTCAGAAGTTTCAGTGAGATTTATCCTGACATTATTGCCATTCAGTGTATTTGATAAATGCTTTTAAGAGATTTGAGCAACCAGAATAGCCATGGAGTCCAAATCTGCTACCAGCTGCTGCATCTTCTTTTCACTTTGCTCTGAAATTTGTTGCAGTTGCTTTATCTTCTCAGGCTACAGTGAACTTGAGCAGATGACAGCAGAATGAAACAAAGCCTAGTGTCTCTCTCCCCAGCTGGTCTGAGACCTCTACAGACCTATTCTGGCAGGCTTTTCTCTAAAATAAACTTTAAAAGAAGGTCTGTTCAATTTCACTTGGCTGAAGTGAGAAGTTTCCTTTTCCTCTGGTCACTATGTTACACAAATTCTTAGAAAAGTTTAAAAAAAATCAAAACAGGCTAAAGAGTTACAACTGATGTTGACACTTGTGGGTTCCTGCTGGAAAACTTCTGAAGTTAAACTTATATCAGCTGTGTCTGAAGAGTTCTGATTGATTTCCCTTTTATCTGACTTTTTTACCACTGTATATTTGGATACCATGTATGTGAAGACGGGTTATTATCACTACTGCCAACAGCTGACAACTATGGTGACACTGACAGAGAGGAATTTGGAAGAGAGCTTGAAGCTCCAATCTTACCATAGAATAAGGCTGAATATCTGAAGATTTATTAGTTCCTTAAGCAACCAGAAATGTGAGGATCTTCAAATCCAGTATCCAAATATTTTCCATGTTCTTGAAAGTCACCCTTTTCCCTAGAGGAAAGATACAGAGCACAAAGAGGAAGACAGCAGGAAGGAAAGCACATGAAATAAGTATAGGATTCACAGAATTTGTATATCCTAAAGAAAATGGAAGTTGTAAAAATGACTGCTGTTCTGATAGGTAAGCACAGTACACATGACTTGAAAGCCAGATTTTCAAGGGATTTAAACACCTAAACCAGTGAGAGCAACAATTTTTTTTGACTGCCACCTTGACCTGAAACACCTGAATCACCTTGAAAAATGGTTTCTACATAGCAGGTTTTGTGAGATCTTATATTGGTTGGCACTTGGGATTTCTGAAGTTTTTACTTCCCTTTTATTTTAAAACAACTTTTTATTTGTTGCCTGAAGAAAAGTGAAAAAACCTGTTCTGACTCCAAGGCTCTTTAGAGCAGCCTCACACTGGTGTCTGAGCACAAGAATGCTGTGAATCTAGTGGAACTAGTTGGGGCTACTTTTAAGTGTTCTATGAACCTGTCAAATCAATGTGAGCCTACAGTCCCTGTCAGCCAGGACAGGACTGGACAGTCCTCAGCAGTGTTAATATACTTGGTATAGACACAGTTCTTACTCAGGTATAGCAGAATAGCAAATGATCAGGGAGGCAAAAACTGCAGTAGCAACAAGAAAACATAACCCAGATTACTACTCCTTGTTGGAGGCACAGGCTGCTGGAATAGGCACATGGAAATAAGGGGCAACATCTTCAAGGATATTCTACAGATGTAAAGCTTTCCTCAGTGCACCAGAGATTTTACTCTTATGTTTCTACATACAGTTACTTCTGCAATTCAGTTATGGTAGGTTTCAGTTTACCATTTAACACGGTGGGTCACTAATGCTTTGTTTTTGTTAGTACCAGCTGGAAAAAACCCCATACCTGCACTTGAAATCAGATTCAATAAACTCCGTAAAGTCCATGCTACCTGTGCAATTTATCTGTTTATGTACAGTTATCCTTCTGACACAGTATTAGAAGCAGGGCTTCATATAAGAAATGTTGAACATTTCACCACACAGAATACAAGACAATAAACCATAAATTAAGGTCAATGTCATAAAATCTCCTGCTAGAGAGCCCCAGGACCTGCCAGAAGGAACTGGCTTTCTCCACACTGCAAAGTTGTGACCTTCCCTGTGTATGCAGTGAGTCTTTATGGTAAACATGCCCCTATGTGGCAAACATTTCCTATTTACATGTGTGACAATAAACTATTGTAGAAGTTTTCTTTGTGTGCCATTTCTCATCTAAGCAACAAGTGCAAAAGCAGAAGGTTGGAGTAACACTATGTTTCAATACAACCTCAAAGCCAAGTCCTTGTTTTACTTCAACTATGCCATTCAGCATTCTTTGAGGCCAAGAAAAAAGGGTCAACAAAGATATTATTTTATTTTGAGACCCGTGAAAAGTTTTGCTAAAAGGCAAGGAATCCTAAGGTGGTTTACACTGGAAATGTGCTGTGCCCCTTGTCCTGTCATGAACCTTGTAAAAAGTCTTTCCCCATCTTTCTTATGCAGGTTTTTTTTTTTTTTTTGCTAAAGCATTTAACAGCCTTTGATCCTTTTCCCACTTTTTCAGGCAAATTTTTTTGGTTGGTTAATTAAATAATAGTCCAAAATACTAAAATTAATTGAAAGCACAAGTGAACCTGCCAAGTTACTCAGTAATAGATTTACCTATTTTAGCAATAACTTAATCCCTTAATTTCATCAAGTATACTCAGAAGACTGTCTGCAGAGGAATGTCCTCCCACAAGTAATAATTTAAAAGAAAAAATATATGACAAATTGAACAGTTATTTCTATAATTTGATATTTTTGTTAATTATGTGATTTGATTTTCCTTTCATCTTAATGAGACCAGACAATTTCAATTTGTTGTCTAATTCTTATCCTTCAGCACAGTATTAAAAATTTATGTTGTCAGCCCCAAAGCAAATACCAGAAAATTTTTCCATAAAAATATTTAGCTCACATATTTAGCTTTGATTTTACTAGAAAATAGATCACAATTTTACCTGATTTTTTAGAAAAAAATACCAGATATGGCTCACAGTTTCTGTACTGATCCATAGTTTATCCAAACAGTAATTTTTCAGGAAATCTAAAACAAAAAATGAAGGGCCATTTATTTCCTAGGATAAATATAATAAAATGGATGATTAGCTGCAATACACTTGATAACAAGTTGAAAATAAAATAATAGTTACATCTACCGGAAAATTAACTTGTGGTCCATGTAAGGACCTCAACAAGTTCTAAAAATGTAAGAACCATGATTATCTCTCATTTATCTAATCTCATATAAGGTTGCTTCTCTTAAAACAAAAGAGAGTAAAACTGACACCATAAAGCTCCACAGTATTCTCGTTTTTTAGACACGAATCCTTTTCTTTCCACAGCACAGTTATGCTCAGAACAAAGTTACATTGATAATGATTCACAAAAGAGGAGAAAAATGAACAAGGAACAAGACAGGAAAGCAACACAACCACTACAGAACAGGTGCTGTATTTCCAAAACAGTCGCAATATGTGGCTTCATGAAGACAAGAGAGAAGGAGCTGCCTGGTGAAAAAAATACACTATAAAGTCAGAAATCACAGCATCACTACCTCCTCACCAGATAAACTCTCTTCCCTCATACTCTTTAATATCTGAGTTCTCAAATACTGTTACTCTGGATTTGGTTATTTCTCTCTTTAATCCTTGTTAAAAAAACAAACACTCAAAAACCCCCAAACAAACACATAACCCCTCCCCCCAGTATTCCAAAACCAGCTGTCAGAGAGGCTGTTATTGTAATGCCAAGTCTAAATCTAGCTCCTCTTGCCATCCAAGGACTAGCTCTTCAGTCAGAGACTGGTGCAACAACTCCATTCTGCCTTCCAAAAAGAGACTCTTGCTCTCTGAGCCCCTCCCGTGCACAATTCTCAGTCTGTTTCCTTGGTGGAAGCTCCAGGCAAAGCCTGGTTTAGTAGGTATATTCCCATTACAAGGCTGTAGAACTTCCAGATTTCTTACAACAGATGTGTTTTAAAATTGGTGTAGCCATTTTATCTCAGAAGTTTTAAGATTTTTCAACCAGGGCCATTGTAATGCAGTTACTTTGGAAATCAGCAGCTGTAATGCATAGGAGGAAATATTATGGCCAAGCTTCAAAAGAAAATCTCCCTCTTCAGGAAAGACCTCTGAAATCTGTGAAATCCAAGTTGAAAAGGGATGTTCTCAATACTCAAACTTTTGGGAGCTGCTACACATAGAAAATTTTTGGAATTACATTAAGGTGAACCTTAATTTTAGTTTCAAACCATATTGCTGTGAAACTCAGATGAAGAACAAACAGAAAGAAGCAGAAATGCCAGAGTAGTTTCTGTGGCAGCCCCTCTTTCCACATGAGAAGGGAGGACTATATGAACCTCCTCTCTGGGGAGCAATGATTCTCATCCTGGACTGCTGTAACTCCAGCTATATCCTTACTCGTCTGCAAAGGCAAATTGAACTGATTCTGTGTTCCACAGAGCCCCTCATAGAGATAAACAGGAGTTTTGAAGTCCATCCTTTCAGGAACAATCTGTTAAATGGATCCCTCTAAAGTGGGAATGGGTGGTTGGAGGCTCTTCAGTATAATCTAAGCTACACCCCCCAAAAATCGTATGGGAGTCCCTGTGACTTTTGAAACATATCTTTTTGCATCATTCATGGTTAAGAAAAATCTACCCTGTGACTCCTACTCAAAGACATTTCCAACTACACCTGCAGAAACACAATCCCTGTTTTAAATCCCTAGGGAATCCTTGGCACTCTGAGAAGTTTGCTTTACTCTTATTTTTTCATGTTTTCTACATAAAAATCATGTTTTTCACTGTTCAGCATGCTAAACCCCATATCCTGTTTCCCAGGTCTGATCCTGAAAGGTTTGGTGACTTTGAAAATTTTTCTGCTGCCTGAATTTGGATATTGTGAACAGATAATCCTCAAGTTCTTTCACAAATTTCCATCAATTAAATAAATAACCTCGAGGAGTTTTATACCAGGGATTCCACAGCATGATTGGATGATGTGCTGCAAGTGGTGGCCATTCACCTGCAGTCCCTGGAAGTGTTAACACCAATGCACAAGTTTATCCCCCTGATGGTTTAAGGACACATCCCTTCAGTTGGAAACTGCCCCCACTTGCCAGTGTGTAATGGATCTACAAATAGCAGATTATTCCACGCTGAAACAGCAGAGGAAAACAATTACTTGAACAAAGTTACTTGAACATTCACCTCACCTACTATTTTCATCCATCTCTCCTTGCCTGTGGCACACCATCTTATATCAAAAAATTGATTTCTCGTAATTTCACCCCAATCCACAAATGGGGCTGCAAGGCTGACCCTGGCAACTCCAGGCCTGTCAGCCTGACCTCAGTGCCTGGCAGGGTTATGGAGCAGATCATCCTGAGTGCAATCACACAGCACCTTCAGGGTGGACAAGGGATTAGACCCAGCCAGCATGGGTTTAGGAGGGGCAGGTCGTGTCTGACCAACCTGATCTCTTTTTACAATCAGGGGACGCACCTGGTGGATGAGGGGAAGGCTGTGGATGTGTCTGCCTGGACTTCAGCAAGGCCTTTGACACTGTCTCCCATAATATACTCCTGGAAAAGCTGGTAGTCCATGGCCTGGACAAGTGTACCCTCTGCTGGGTTAGGAGCTGGCTGGAGGGCCGTGCCCAGAGAGTGCTGGTGAACAGGGCTGTGTCCAGTGGTCACCAGTGGTGTTCCCCAGGGGGCTGTGTTGGGTCCAGTCCTGTTTAACATCTTTATTGATGATTTAGATGAGGGGATTGAGTCCATCATCAGCAAATTTGCTGATAACACCACGGTGGGAGGGAGTGTTGACCTGCTGGAAGGCAGGAGGGCTCTGCAGAGGGATCTGGATAGACTGGAGGGATGGGCTGATTCCAATGGGATGAGGTTTAACAAGGCCAAGCGCAGGTCCTGCCCTTTGGCCAAACAACCCCCTGCAGTGCTCCAGGCTGGGCACAGAGTGGCTGGAGAGCAGCCAGTCAGAAAGGGACCTGGGGGGACTGAGGGACAGGAAGCTCAACATGAGCCAACAGTGTGCCCAGGTGGCCAAGAAGGCCAATGGGATCCTGGCCTGGATCCAAACTAGCGTGGTCAGCAGGACCAGGGCAGTGACACTTCCCCTGGACTCTGCCTTGGGGAGGCCACACCTTGAGTGTTGTGTTCAGTTCTGGGCCCCTCAGTTGAGGAAAGAGATTGAGGGGCTGGAGCGGGGCCAGAGAAGAGCAACGAGGCTGGAGAAGGGACTGGAGCACAAGTGCTATGGGGAGAGGCTGAGGGAGCTGGGGGTGTTTAGCCTGGAGAAGAGGAGGCTCAGAGGTGACCTCAGCACTGTCTGGAACTGCCTGAAGGGAAGTTCTGGCCAGGTGGGGGTTGGTCTCTTCTCCCAGGCACTCAGCAATGGGACAAGGGGGCACGATGGGCTCAAGCTCTGCCAGGGGAAATGGAAGTTGGAGATCAGAAAAAACTTCTTTGCAGAGAGAGTGCTCAGGCATTGGAATGGGCTGCCCAGAGAGGGGGTGGATTCCCCATCCCTGGAGGTTTTTAAGGTGAGCTTGGCCGTGGCACTGAGTGCCATGATCTGGTAAAGGGGCTGGAGTTGGACCAAGGGCTGGACTTGATGATCTCGGAGGTCTTTTCCAATCCAATCCATTCTATGATTCTGTGATTCTCAGAAATAAAAACAAGCAGCACAACCCAGATAACATATCATCCAAATAAACCTATCCACATCCCTAAATGCCCCCAGTGGCATTAGATTATCTTTATTTGTCCTTACCTAATTGTCTTTTCATGTGTCTCCAGCATCATGATTGGCACAGAGTAGGGGAAAATGGGCTAACTTTGAACTAGTAATGCTACTCATTGTAAAGTCACTTACAGAAGCAGAGAGTATGAAAATATCAACCCCAAAGGAACCCCAAACCCTTTGGGAATGCTGCCAGAGGTAAACTACCAGAGGGAATAGCTCAGCTGGGGAGGACTTTGTGCTCTAATCATCAGGAAACAAACATGTAATGAAGAGAAGCTGTGAGAGTTTTGGCATTACAATAATCCACAACTTGGTGTGAAGATGGAGCTGTACAAATGACAGCAAACTTATTTTCTAGTGTGGGTAAGAATATAGTATTTTGCAGGCTGAAGCAGCTCCCACTCAGAAGAAAGACTTATGCACAATGGAGAAATTAATAAGATAAATGTTCATTTGGAAAAAATAAATATAATCTAAATAGAAAAAAAAAGCGGTAATCTCATGCATATGCATAAGTACATACCTAATTTGCAAATATAATTACAATGGTTGAATATGCAAATGAAACCACTGTTTGGACAAATTGCACAGTAACTGCTATAGGCATGTATGAGAAAATACATCACAGTATTACTGATTTGACCATGTAAAACACACATGAAGTGCAAGTGTAGTCCTGAAAACCTGCATGTTTATCCAGTCTACTCCAGGGATACCTTTTATTTTTGTGTTGTATTTATTTTGTGCTATATTTTCAGGAAATCAGTGCTAATTTCCTGGTACAGAACTGACTAGAACTATGGAGGGCAGTCACAGAGCAAAGTAGTATTTACTTTATACCTTGCTCTGACTACTGAACTTATTTAAGAGGCTGCAAACACAGAGCAAGAAACTAAGTACCAAGGACCTACTTCTCACTCAGAATTGATTTGTTTTACTACAATAGAAAAATGATCAGTCTCAGAAAACCCTTAAGCAATTCAGCGTTTTGGAGGGAAGCATTTAACAAAAGACATTATCATTATTGAAAATAAAATATGATGTGTAAAATACCAGTTTTCTTTTAAATTATGTGCTACTTCCTTTAACCAAAGCATAAAAATTTTCTTCCTGCTGTATTTGCAAAAGTGCAGTGAAACATATTGCAGGGAAAACAGCACATTATACAGGTCATACAACTTAGGTTTTTATTTCACTTTGTTTTTGTCTCACAACAAATGCAGATTTCCCCAGGATTGGGGTTGTCCCATCCTATCTAAGAAGTGGTGTGAAATGCTGTGAGTTAAAAAGCTATCACCGAAATGCTATTCTGGTTAGACATGGTTGGGCAACTAAAATATGGAAGCATAGTTTCTCAGAGAATTCCTATTTGCTGCCTGGTCACTTGGTGGTACATATTTACCAGAGGTTTTGCAGTTCTAAACACTCTCGGTTTCAAAGGGATTACTTGGAGAATAAACAACTACCCAGTGGGAATTCTGATGGCACAATCTGGTCCCTAGTGATTATTTTAACTTGAATTAGACATGCAAGCTACACCTGGAGGTTTGTATTCATGGTTGCAAACTGCAATTGCTTCACAGGCTTCATAGTGCCTTTAATTTAAAGGTGAATTATTTGTGTGTTTGACTAACCCATCCAATTTGTCTAACCCACCTGTACCTCTTTTAGTGTGCCCCACAATGCAGATTACAAACTGCTGAGGCCTCCTCTGAACCACATCTGATGTTTTTTCACATCTCCAAGCCCTAAACAATAAGCAGCAGCACTGCCTGGTTCTCTCCAGTACATCTCATACTTGCCTAGCTCTGCCTTCATCTAGGAGGAATTCTCTCTACATGGTTTTGAGTATCCAGCCCTGTGTTTAAGGTGGGATCCTGCCATTAAGCTTTACAAAAAAAGTCATTAATATCTAATTAATTCCAGTCTTAAACTTTGCCAAGTGCTTTCTTCCCCCAAAAAATACAGAACCAGCTTCCTAAGAGAGGATAAAGACAAAAGGCAGTGGCATTCCTGAAGTCCATCTGGGAGTGTGTGGAAAAGTTTGAGAAAGCTAAACTGTTCTCACACAGTTCTGTGTAGGTATTAGACATTTCCCCTATTTTTCTTTCCTTATCATACATTATTGAGGATATTTACTTAAAGACAGAGTCTTTGTTTAGGTATTCATCTTCCTTTTTCTACTTATTAAAAATGTGAAATCCTAAACCTCTGCCTGTGACATCACAGCAGGACTGCTGTGGAAATTATTACGCTGCCAAAACTCGGAGGACTGTGACACCAGGTAGAGAATAAACAGGAGAGGCAGATGAACTGCAAGGAAACAAGTTTCCCTTTTTGTCTAAATATTTTCATTAATAAAGGACAAGGAAAGGGAAGGAACGTGCACCATATGTTTCTGAGGCCCAGCTACTTTTTTAACCAAGCCTTCAGGAGGATAAAGTATGAAAGGGCCCTGTCACTCATAAGAGAAATATTAGTGTACAGTGTTTTTTCAATATAGACCTTTGACTCCTACGATTTATTTACATACCTTGATATTTTTTCTTTGAGGTCCTCAGGCACCAGTGTCAGCAGCAGCCACAGACAGGCATTTGCTGTGCTGGATTGCCAAATAACCTCCAGAAACCTCTGTCAAGGACATAGTATTATCAGACACCCTGAGAAGCAGTGAGTCCTCCAAAAATAAAAGTTACGACAGAAATCGAAATCCTGACATTTCTCTGCTTCTACAATCACATACATGTTTCAAACTACTCTTTCATAACTGTGAGCATACAGCAGGTGAAAGTTTACATTTTCCTTTGGCTTTTTAACCCCAGAGAAGGGGG
Organism: Pithys albifrons albifrons; assembly: GCF_047495875.1. NCBI lineage: Eukaryota > Metazoa > Chordata > Aves > Passeriformes > Thamnophilidae > Pithys > Pithys albifrons. The sequence continues at coordinate 54,322,484 of NC_092497.1, forward strand.
ACTTCAGTGGAAACACTGAACTTAAAGTGAAAATGGGCAGGTTTTAACCCCACAGTAGCAACTGGCTGCTGCTGTTTGTAGTGTCTACACCAGATTTCCACTGTATATTCATCTTGTTGAGAGAGAAGTCACCAAAAATAAAAACTGTCTGGGCTGCCAGCCATGAAGAGAGGTGTAAAACAAGGATATATAATGTTAAAAATTTAAACGTATCATTTAGGGCACATAAAAGCCTGGCTGAAAATGAAAGCAAGTTCCAAGCCAAATTCCTGACCCCAAATCCAGCAGTATATAAAGGTATAAAGAAGGAACAGAAAAGGGAAGCACAAATTTCTTTAAAAATTTAGGGAAAATGAAGTGGTATATCATAAGCAGAGTCTAGGGTAAATGGCACAAGAAATTGTAAGACATTTTAGCTGTTTCTTTCCAAAGTATGTGGAGGATATAAGGATGGTAAGGAGGGTTTATGTCCAAGATGTAGGTTCTATGGCCAGGCACTAAATGCTGTAAATCATGCAGTGGATGCAGTTGGAGAGGAATGCATGGCAGATTTCACAGTGAAGGAGAGCAGCTGCCTCACAAGAGGTATCTTCACAAGAAGAGATCATTATCACTGTCTGTAGTCCAGACAGGGCAGTAAAGAAATGTGATACTTTACTCACTGTTGCTCACCAAGCATGAATTAAAAGATCAGATAAAATCATTGCACACAGAATAAGAAGTAGTCCTTCACCAGGAACTTTTGTCTCACATGAGATGGCAGTAAACTTTCCAGTTGCAAATATAAATTAAAAAAAATTACGAATGGGCACCTGAAAGATATAAGCATTAATTTAATTATTTGTGGTGTAGTAGTACTTCCCAGTGGAATGACTACTCTGTACACTGGAAATTGACCATATCAGGCTCATCAGAAAGGAACAGTGATGAAACTCTCTAAAATGCTGAATAAGGCAATAATGTTCTAAGCACAAATGTCTAGATGTAATCTAGATCTGTGCAAGTAACCCTAATCCTTCCCCCCTTTTTTTTCACTCCAACTTCTCGGGGGTGTATGTAGTGGGGAATACAACTTTAATTTACTTTGCTTGAGTCAGCTGATGTGATTTACAAATCCATCTGATGGTGAAAGCAGAGCAGAGCAAAACTAATCAAGAATGAGCAGTGTGAAGCAACCAGATCTCACAGGCAAGAACTGCTTTCTTTTGCATGTTTGGAGCTCCCAGCAGGCTGTGTCATGCCTGAGTGCCATGGGGCCAGTCTGTCCACAGCTCTACCAAACATCATTCCCTTTACTCAGCCACGGAAAAGCCAAACAACAATTTATCTCCAAGTCAGAGACTGAATGACCCCAAGCCCTTGTGAAGGTCCCCAAAGCAGAAAATTCAAGGAACATAATGCAAAGTTTCTGTCTCTTCCCCATATGCATTTATGAGGCATAAGAAGGGCAGAAACCACATATGAGTGTTCCAGCCAAGCACATCTGTGCACACAGATTAGAGATCTAATATTACTGTGTTGTCATGATTAAGCCCTAGTCACAGAAGCAGAGGATATGACTTGTTAGCATTCTCTGCTAAGTCCTGCTTTGAAAAGTCTCCAATAAAAACAGGCTCAGGATTTCTGTCTGTATTATTTCTCTTCAACCTGTCTGTGAATGAAAGGTTTGTTAGCTGCCTCTCCAGTACCCTTCACTTGGCCATGTTTGACCCTTGAGAGGACAGGTAAATGCATCTCTTCTCAAAGAGGCCAGCAATGGAACAGGGAATGACATGATTTCTCAAAGGTATGGGATTCACATTTACACTGATGGTTGGAGAATACAACTAATAGGATTTAGGAGGCTGTTCTGGAGATGATTGACCAAAGTTAAGAGAATGTCACTTGTTCTCCTCAAATTGCCCTTGTTTAGCAGTGTTGTTGGATATATAGTGGTAACACTATCTTTGAGATGGTTTTGGGGGAACAGGACAGGCTGTGCCTCTCTGTTTCGCTGTTCCTCCTTATTGGAAATCTCCAATTTGGAGTGGACAACTCTAAAGTAACATTTTTCAATTTGCAAACCTCCTGGTGTTATACACAGCATTTGTAGTTCCGAGGCTGAACATTCCCACCTTTTTCCTTAAACACAACTTGTGTTTCATCTGTGAATCTTCACTTCAGTCTTCCTTTTTGGGGACACGATTCTGGAAGTCTCAAGGTGTCATGAACAGTGAAACCACATTGGGAAGCCCAGGAAAATCAGCATGGTTATTGAAGGTAGAGCTCAGGCACTTGTCCAGCAGTTCCCTACATGAACATTTGTAGTTTGATGCTGGAATGTTTTCATAGGCCCCAGAAATTTTGAAAAACAAATCAGAAATCTCTTTTCCACCGAGAGACTGTGCAAAATTCATAAAAGATTTTCATCCAGTCTTAATAAAATGAACATTTCCAGTAAAAAGCACACAGTATCTGCAAATATCAGTCCAACTAAATGAGAATGTAATTTTTCAAACTCACAATAGAGATGAAGCTACAGTGCTGAAAACAAGGGTGTTATTCTAGGGTTTTGGCTAGGAATATCTTATAGTGTTATTTTCACTGGAAACACAGCACAAGAAGTTCAGTCTCAGCAAGGGGTTAGGAGGAGAGGGGGCAAGTAAGGCTTTTTCTACATAATACATGTTCTGTCTTCTATGCACTCAGATCTAGGGGAAAAATACTCTGATTAGACAGTTATCAAGTACTGTAATATTCAATAGGGTGAAGCATCATCTTATTAAGTGATTTTAGCCTTCAAAGGATTTCTTCTCCTTCAGGTGAAAATCTTTGATTGTAGCATAATATACTCTGATCACTAGTTGTCTTCTGCATATGTTAATGTATTTTTAAAAATAAAAATCCAACAGCATTCTCTCTGGAACTCAGATGTCTTCTCATTCCCTCAGAAACAAGGAATAAATTAATGGGATGTTGGCTTAGTCTTCCCACTGCTGTTCAAAACCAAAACAAATAAACACCCTTGAATTCCAGAGAACAGTTATACCAAGAGTGTTCAGACATAAATTAGTCTCACATTGCACTAACATGACATGTGGGAGCACTGTGGTCAATTCATGCTGCAGAACTCACAGAGGAAGATTGTGATAAATAAAACTCCTTTAAATAAGTTTGTACTGGCTAGGGAAGAAGATAATAATAGAGGAGGTGAGTGGGCTTTTTTAGTATTTATAGAATGTACTTGCTATTTAATTTACTGCACCTGGTGCAAAGAAAGAAGGAAATAACATACTACAGGAGGAAAAATACTGGGTAATAAAAAGACTAGAATTTAACAGAGATTAAAGTGGTCAAAATCATCTGTAAATTCTGCTAATAAACCCTTGTAAACTATTGCTTAATGCTAGATTATTTTGAAGCTAAATGAAAGGTTGTTCACAGCTGCATATACTTCATCACATAAATGTAGATTAAAGTAGATTTGAAAGCATCATTATGAAAAATGCGTTATTTTTAAAGGATAAAGTGAATAAAGTGAGCAACAGCCTGGGTTAACCTGGAATAGGAAAATTTTCAGGTGGTTACATCACTCTCCAAAAGAAACAATGGCCAGAAGTTTCTTGGGATGGAGAGAAGTTGTGCTCATGAGTGGATTCAATTCCTAAAATGTTGCCAATGAAATACAACTGCTGTTGAAGTGTCTCAGGTGGCACTGTGACTGCATCTTAGCCAAGTACCAGCATTAGGTCTGAAGCTGAAGTAATGACAAAGAAACTTTAATTTTCACAAATTTGCACAATATATCCCAGAAAGTGTTTCTGTTTCATTCATAAGTCTTTTTATTATGTAAGAATTTCTGAAATAGACAATCTTCAAAAATTCAGTCTGTATTGGTGATCCTGTATTGGCTGCATTTAGTGATTCAATAACACCTTGAATGTCACAAGGATGCTCTAAGCATTGTATCTTGCTCTTACCAGTCTCATTTAATACATTTATTATCCATGTAACTCAGAAATTCTTGATTCTTCAGTCTAGAAAAGTTCCTTTTCTATTTAGAAAAAATCCCATTTTATTTAAATAAAGACAAATGGATTAGGTCTTTCTATTTTAAAATATTATATATATATATATGTATATCTATATCTATATGTATATATATGTGTGCAATTTTAAAATATAGTTATTATATATAAGATATAAATACAACATGCAATATATTAATTATAGACTTGTGTGAGTGTGTGCTTTCCACAGAATCATGGAATTGTTTAGGTTGGAAAAGACCTCTGTGTTCATTGAGTCCAACCACAAACCCAACATTCCATCTAAATCATGTCCCCAAGTGCCACATCTACATGCTTTTGGAACGCTTCCAGGAATGGAGCTCATCCACTTCCCTGGGCAGCTTGTTCCTATTTTCAGTGGATATATTTTGATGTATATACTTCCATGTTTAGGTAAATCTACCTCCATAGGTTTATATAAAACATATGTATAAGGCATGTATGTGATGGCATAGTGGTTGTCAAATTAGAAATAAGAATAAGCCCTTAAGAGCATCTTTTGTGATCCCATTCATTTGTAGTGAAATAGTTTGACTGATGAAAACACCCACTCCCAATGTAAAATTCTGGGCATAGTTTTAATTTCTTTTAAGATGAAAATCTACAGTCCAGAGCAGAGACAGCCCATTCCACTGTCAAGAGTAACTATGCCACAATATACCTCAGGGAGCTGAAAAAAAGCAACCAGAACAATTACACAGTTGTACTTCAAAGCAAGTTACCCTTTTCCTCCTAAAGTCAATACTTTTTGAAACAATATATCTTGAGGTAACTTCAATAAAACTCTGCATCAACACACAAATCTGTAATTTAGGGAACAAGTATTGACTGCTACAAACCCAATTTTGTACCTAACATGTTACTGATCAGCCAGTCACCTGTGTAAGTGATGTCCTTGGACCAGCTGTGAAAATGATGGTTCATTGCTCAACTGTTAAAAAATACAGTAACTGTAGAACCTGTGATCAATTATTGTCTAGAACATCAAGTGGTTAAGCCAAGCAGAAAGGATGACTGTCAGAACACCTGAGGCTGTAAAGGCCAAGCCCTGGAGTATTGCATGAGCTCAGAAAAGACACCCTTTCTCTACCTCTGTGAAGGACATTTAATCTTATCACCCTTTCCTTCCTAAGATAACGGGGTTTCCATGTATACAGGACTCATGCTAAGAAGTGTGATAGTTTAACCGTGTGTCATGCACCTGGCACAGCATTTACAGCTCTCAGGGCCAAACATGGCGAGTGTTTTGAGAGAACAAAATTTCATAAATTTAGGTGGTGAATTTGCTCTGGATGTCACGTTGGAGGTCAGAGTCCAACAACTTGGGTCCATGTCAACAGATAAAAGAGGATTTCATAAATAGTGTTTCAGGAAGTGGCAAATAAATTGTTGGAGTTTGGGGGGTTATTTTTTTAAATCTCCCTCTCTCCTTTCGCCCTCATTTTTCACTCTTTTAATATGCCAATGTATCAATGCATAATTATTTCTCCAGAATAAATGAATTGGTTAAATGAATGATTCTGATTGGCCCATGAATTTGTGGCCGGCAGTCAATTCTTCGTATTATAAAAGCTGTATACCTTTTATATTGTTAAAATGCAAGAATTCTGAAATTCAAGATTCCTTTGAAAATTAGTTGATATTTGCAAAATTGCACAGTCCTAAAAGTTAAATAAGCAAAATTTGTCAAGAGGCACAAGAGACACCTTATGTACTCAAAAGTTGCCTATAGATAATACAGAAAGACAACATAAGTTCCAATGGTTCCTCATATTCACATAAGAGAAATTTGGTTTGTAAAATTATTAAATGGTCTAGATTTCATTCTACTTTGCAGAAATCCATAAAATTGGACATTCTCTTTCCAGACTAAGAACTGTTGGATGGTGAGACACTGACCAATGGGATGAAGTTCAACAAGGCCAAGTGTGGGTCCTGCCCTTTGGCCACAACAACCCCCTGCAGCAGCACAGGCTGGGGACAGAGTGGCTGGAGAGCAGCCAGGCAGAAAGGGACCTGGGGGGACTGAGGGACAGGAAGCTCAACATGAGCCAACAGTGTGCCCAGGTGGCCAAGAAGGCCAATGGGATCCTGGCCTGGATCCAAACTAGCGTGGCCAACAGGCCCAGGGCAGCGACCCTTCCCCTGGACTCTGCCTTGGGGAGGCCACACCTTGAGTGTTGTGTTCAGTTCTGGGCCCCTCAGTTGAGGAAAGAGACTGAGGGGCTGGAGCGGGGCCAGAGAAGAGCAACGAGGCTGGAGAAGGGACTGGAGCACAAGTGCTGTGGGGAGAGGCTGAGGGAGCTGGGGGTGTTTAGCCTGGAGAAGAGGAGGCTCAGAGGTGACCTCAGCACTGTCTGGAACTGCCTGAAGGGAAGTTCTGGCCAGGTGGGGGTTGGTCTCTTCTCCCAGGCACTCAGCAATGGGACAAGGGGGCACGATGGGCTCAAGCTCTGCCAGGGGAAATTGAAGTTGGAGATGAGAAAAAACTTCTTTGCAGAGAGAGTGCTCAGGCATTGGAATGGGCTGCCCAGAGAGGGGGTGGATTCCCCATCCCTGGAGGTTTTTAAGGTGAGCTTGGCCGTGGCACTGAGTGCCATGATCTGGTAAAGGGACTGGAGTTGGGCCAAGGGTTGGACTTGATGATCTCAGAGTCTTTTCCAACCCAATAGATTCCATGATTCTGTGATTCTGTGACCCCTGCATGCTAACTAGAAAGAGTAATTTCAAGTCCTGTCAACTAACTACACCATAGTCAAGGGACAGAGGTGTACTCCTGTGATTTCAATTCCAAAAACACCTGGAAGACTTACAGCCATACAACTTAAGTAATTTTAAGCAACAAAATAGACTTTCACTTTTTATCTTATCCCACACTAAATGGACTTGGAGTTCTGCTTTCTGCGGTCTCTCAAGGCATCAGTAAGAACATCTTCTTGTTCAGCTATCAAAAACTAAGACTCAGAAATCACTGATTCATGTGTTAATAGCCACCACAATGCAGAATATTTTTCATGTCTATAAATTTTTTCCATAAATTTTCCAAATTTATTTTTAACTACTAATGTTAGACTTTTTTTTCAGCCTTCTCCCTTCTGAGAGTAACCACATGCTATTTAGTGACCTTAATGATAAGTCATTAGTCTTGGTCCCTAACCCTTCATCTGCAACAACTCAATTAGTAAAAATATTATGCAATCATGATCATCTTTTCCAATTGAGCTCTTCCCGAACTCTTTCTGTAGTCAACATGAGAACTTTCCTGTGATGTGTGCATTTATCTTAGCTATTTTGACCAGTGCATATATTTTTTATGTTATTCTCCTGAAAAATTGTACATATTTAATTAAAAATGTAATTAATAATTTGAAAATTTACAGAAAAAACAATAATCCCTTACCACTTTTATCAACCATTTTAACACCACCAGTAGTGCTATTTGGACACCTTCAATATGGGAAAATATAATTCCCAGCTGTTTGACAATGTTTGTGTTTGTTTACTGTCATCTGCTGCCATCTGATTTTTTCATTCCCATATAAAAAACAGTTCCCAGGAGTTTCTGGACAAGGAGTCATTTGCTAAATTTCGGGTGCTTTGAGAACTTTTACCCAAAGTGGTTTTGGTGCTAATACTGTTATTTTTCCTGAGTTCAGTCTGGGGCTGGACACCTCAGGTACTCACAGTGCCTGTAGTACCTTCCAGTCCACTGTGCAGGTCCAGGAGGCAGCAATTTTCTGAGAATTTATTAACCCTTGATTTTGACAGGAGGAAACAGTATCTCTTTATCACATTCAGCAGTAAGAAGGCTTGTTCTAAGTCTTGCCAGAGTTGTCTGGCCTGAGTGTTTACGTCTGGGGGAAGCTGTCCCTGCCCATGGCAGGGGATTGGAAGAAGATCTTTCAGGTACCTACTGTATAGGAACCAAAGCCTTTGCTTTAGAAAATTATCAATATGAAAGAAGACACTTAAGCATCTGTTTAAATGCCACTAAAATATGTTTAACTAGCACTCAAATAAAAGGAAGATAGGTGCATGTCTTCATATGTCACATCTATAGTGACTGTCAACACTTTGCCCTTTCCTGGGCTTGTCTTTGTTCAAAAATTAATTAATGTTTGCCAGACTTAAATGTTGCTGGGCCTCTTGCCTCAGGCTTGCTTAAATCACTCCAAGTTTCTTCTTCTCACCTCTTTACTCATCTCTGTCTTGTGTTTCGATGTGGTGAGGCATCATCAGTCTTTGTCAGGCAGGAAAACATGTTTAATCCTTTCTCACCACGGCCAGTGCCTCAGAACTGGTGACCGGTTCAGCTAATCAGGGCTAATTTTGCTTGTTCAAAACAAGTACTGATTATCAGATATGACTATGAAAGCTTATAACATTGGCAATATGACCACCTCTTCTTTAGTACCTGCACTTCACAGCTTCTTTAAGCTGGTCCTAGATCTCACAGTCCAGGACTAGGATATAGGGTTTCTGAGTTTGTGTTGTTTAATATCCATACACAAATGTAAGTTTAAAACTGACACTGTTTATGCAGAGATGCTGTAATTCTTTTCAGGCCATTGCCCTACCAAAACAGAAATCTTACTGAGGCTCTATCAGTGAGATGCCTGTTTAATTGGGAGGAAAAAATTACACAATTCACATTTATTTCATTATCTGTTTTAGTGCTGAGATACTGAAATTTGAATAGTCAATTCTTTAAGTATATTTAGATCTAGATTTGAAAGGAATTTAAAAAGGAATAGCAAGTCCTTTGAAATTAAAGCCAACATGAAGAAGATCTAGTACAAAAGGCACAGATACTTTAAAGCTCAAAGAAGAGAAAGGTAACCTACTTTCTTTGGTAAAAATGGGAACAGACATAAAAAATTTCATTCCTGATTCAAGTGAACACAGGAAATTATGAAAATCCTACAAGCATTTCTCTTTTTCAAGTTTCTAAATCATCTCTCAAATTTTTTAATATCTGTGAACTAAGACTCCAAACCCTGCACCTCTTACCCAAATTATGGGGTTTAAACTTCATATGAAGCAGATACATGGTAGTTTCTTTTCAGCATCAGACAACAGAGAGAGTAAAGGTTTTCATAATGGTTTTGGAGTTCTTGAAAA